>NC_061092.1:65766789-65806789 GCF_015104395.2 Macrobrachium nipponense
ATTCTGTCATCACGTCTGATAGGGAATTTTGGTCGAGTCTGTCTTGATCAGGTACAGTTGGACACAGGTTTCCCTGGTACACCGTCTTGCGAGACTTCGAAAAATTACATGGTAACAGTGTTTACTGAGGGAGATGGGGGGGAGAACCCCTTCTCTGCTAACAAGAGTTCCACCAATGAGTTCTGGAGTTTGTTTGGTGGGCGGAGTTATTAGGCATGGTTGGAGAAAGACACACACACACACAGAGTAAAAAAAAATTCGGTCATATTCATTACACAATACTTAAAATTGATCAACATTTTAAAGTTATACTGGTATTGCCGAAAATCACGAACATCATAACAGGATATTTTAACCTTATCACGTAAGCCAAGTTTACAGCATCAATTGCAGTGCGTTTCCTACAAATTCTACAATAGGAAGCTATAAAGAGAAGCGCAGCAACACTTGATTGGATATACCCAAAAATTCAATGAATTTGTTGAGTCTCCGACACTTTGCTCTCTCTCTCTCTCTCTTACACTAGCTAACATATATATCTCTCTCAGCTATACTAGCTAACTTAGTGACAAGAAAAACCCCTGCGCTCAATATGCAGTTCCCATGTGTCATTAGTGTATTCAGGAGAGGATCAGTGACCCAATAATATCGAAGATTGCCGTTCCTGACAATACCCATAAGCATAACCAAAGCAAAGAAATTTCTCATCTCTGATACTGTAATGTCAAACTCTTGTTCCCTTGAGTGTTCGCTTGATATATTACCCCATTTCATAACATGAAATTAACGTTTGGATCACTCTACAGTCAGTTCCATTATAGAATCATTAAAAATAGAATAAAAAACTTTATTCCTGATATACTATTATGAAAATCGAAGGTGTGGGGCAAAAAATTATCGCCACCAATCCTTTGCCACACAGGATTAGCAGGTTTGACGTTTCTGACAACCTCCTAGGCCACCCTTGCCTCCCCTCCCCCGCGCAGTTCATACAAATGGAAGACGAGCAGTGTAAACGGCCAGCAATACCTCTAATAAGGCACTAAGTAGTACAGAACCAATATCGATACAATAAGCTATGAAGGCGCACAAAATTAAAAACTTGAGAACATCACATGACGTAAACAACATGTGTGGGACGACTTCTGCAACACGTCATATGGCGTGGTTGACCTTTTAAGGGTTAACTGTTGTTTTTTCTAAAATTATGTAACTGATATATTATAGACTATATATTTTGTTGACCTCAGGTGATAAGTGAAGTCATTTGGGCTTTCCTTATAGTGGCTGACATAAAAAGAGTATCTTCTACTGAATTGACAGTTAACTTTTAAAATGTCCCACAGAGCATATGACCCCTATACTCAGAAACGACAACGACGTCCAAAGAATATGCCACATATAACTTAGGTTTTAACCAAAGATACATTGAAAATATCAGTAGGATATAAAGCATTACATTTCAAATAATGGAAACTATTTTAATAAACTCCAAGAAGCTAATAAGCGAAAATAAGTGGTGAAGTATCATATCTGTATCGGCCAAACCAGTGAACAAAGTATACAGGTAAGGCAATTTGCCAATACTGTTACCGACCTCACTCAGTTCTATAATTCAATGCTGTTAACAAGAAACGGTGATTAGGAAGACATCAAAAACATGTGGGGCCTGAGTAAGTAGGAAAGTTTACTGCAATCCTCTCAATATTGTATGGAGGCATTATACCATTTTTTTTTACAGATACTTCGTATATTATATCAAGAATATCATGGTTATGATAAAACTTGTTGTGAATTATGTTTATTAAAACATATAATCAAATAACTAGTGAGAACAAAATGAGAACATTTTATGTCCTATTACAAAAAATATGACATTTATATTATACAATCTAATACCTTGACCATCCACCCTCTCTCTCAGTCACTTCCCTCAGTCTGTCGGGCATCGAATGAACAAGGTTGAAGATATGGTGCGGTCTCCGTCTACAAATTTCCCACTGAGAGTTGATGTGAGCCATGAGTTGCTGTGTTGTTCTCTCATGTTCCATTTTCCATGTGTTAACCATCTGGGCCCACACGTGTTCAATCACATTCATATCTGCTCCTTTGCTCGGCCATTCAAGAAGAAGCAGGTTATCCTGTCTGGCAAACCACTCTTGAACAACGTGAGCAGTGTGAGCAGGATGGGCCCTGGTGGGAAGGGAAAATTCCTTTCTCGTAACGAGGGCAAGAAGGAGGTTTGCAGCAGCTCAACATACTTAGCTGCTGTAAAACGTCCCTCGATACGGAACACATCACCCATACCATGCAGACACACCCAGCACCATACGTTGCAGGTGATATGGCCGGATCGAATCACCTCAACGATGTTACAGGGTTCATATCTGAATGAGAGAAAAAAATAGGTGTGTATAATATAAATCATATATATATGGGGGTGTATATTTAAATTCTCAGTGATGAACAACACTGAAAGAATTCTATTGTGTAATTATTTATTTAATATATTATGTTTGAGGAAAAAGAGCAAATGATGCCACTGTCCCTTACCTAATATTTATCTCGGAAATAGCACTCTTATTTATGTTTACTCCCTTTATATATTTTGACAGTCCACTTCCGTGGAACAAAATCTGAAGATTAATAATTAATATAAAGAAGAATGCAATTGATAATTGATGTAAGTAATGATTTTGCTTATCATACCGAGTTCTATTTGTTCGGCAACAATGAAGCTTCCCATGCGATGTGGAAGAGAAGCATTTCTCGTCAGTAAAGATGACCCTGCCCCAAAAGTCCAAACCCTTATCAGCATGACGTTGGGCAAAATCAAGCCTTCCCGCCTTATGTCGCTCCATCAAGAACTCCTTCGTCGCTGGAGTTCTGTGATGAATCCCAGCAGCGTGGAGTCTGCGTTGTACTGTCATCGATGACACTTCTAATCCAAGGTCTTCATGAATGGCCTCGGCGTTCGTTAAGGGTTGCTCTCGAGCTGCCCTGATAATGGCGTCATCCTCAGCTGGGGTGGTTTTCCGTGGACCCCCTGGCCTAGCTAAGAGAACATATTATCTTAAATGTTTAACTTATAATTTATATAACATCACAGTCAATTCTAGATTCTTCGAATTTAGTACTCGATGGATTTATCATAATTTAGTAAACATGGCCGTATATTTTTCGTTCCAAAAGCATATCAAATAGAACGAGATTACATATATCCATAATATTCTCAATTTGGTTGGTGGGTATTAAAACTGTAAATCATTCCTGAGCCATCACTGAAATGACATTTAATAAATAAACAATAGCTATCATAAGACACACAAAGACTGTGACGGGGTGGGCACAAATAAAATGCTTTTATAGGATTAATTTTACCGAGACAACTCAATCGACTATCTAACTTTGTTCTTGGTTGAGGTCGCCAAGGGCCAACCAACCACCGGTGTGGAATTCTGGAGGTGCACCTGAAATATTACTGTGGTGTTGGAATGGCTGTGGATATCTGTAGTCTAACCAAAATTATAATAGCGAGACGAAATACATTTAAGAAAGAAACTTTCATATTAAATAATCAAGATTAAATAACCATGAACAATGTAACATATCCACCAATCATTCAGCATAAACAACTTACGCAAGTCGTACAAGTTCTTACTCTCCTCCCACTTTCTTATCCACAACTGTACCCTGGTGGGGGACACACCAACATCACGTACAATGGCTCGTATCGAGAATCCATTGTCGTGTAAAGTGACAATTCGTCCTCGCAGCGCCAGATTTGTGTCCCTTCGATTCATGGTGAGTGGTTATAAAGTTTGACCCATTTAAAAATCCTGCTGACGACCTCACCTCCATTGGGATTCAGACTGTTTCGAGTCGAGTAAAACAATACCATGCTTCATATATCATTATATCGTTCCTTGATTGTAGGATTAGCCAATAGGGATCATAATCACCATGGTATGAATTAAAGATACTACTGTTAAATATAATATGCTCACGTAATTATTGTTCCTGTTAATAATTACATTGAAAACTAAATACTCGTTGAGCACTGCTTCGTAAAATGAGCTCGGTAAAAGTGTTCCCGAATTCTCTAACCTATTTCTCTGTAACTAAGATTCGTATAAGTACGAGATTTTGCTATAGTGTACTACACCAGGACCGTAATTTATAAGAGTATCATGAATCACAAATTATAAAGAGTAGACACTTGTCCTGTACGAAAAGGCAAAAGGCTCGATTAGCCAGAAATGGATATGAACACAACAGTATAAAAAAAACTTCGCCTACCCTCTCCCTCCAACCCCACTTCCATCCCCTTCCTCTTCCTTCCCTCACATCTCCTCCCCCTCCCTTCTATCTCTCTCTCTCTCTCTCTGAATGTTACTTCAGTTTAAGTATATTTTGTACGATTTTTTTTTATCTATCCATCTATCTAATCTAATAATAATTTACAATGTTGTTTATATCTAACGATTCACTCGGTTGTTACCAGCCAGCAAGGCTGGCATTACGGTACGGTACGGCACGGTTGATATTTAGCCTACGTGTAAGGTACAGAATTACGCAACGACAATTTTACCAAAGTACGGTACAGTATAGTTCAGGTACAGAAAAAATGTGCAAATTCCGTACTGTACTACCTTACCTTAGGCATGGATATATTACTTTTGGTCTACGTTGAAAACAAGGGAACAATATTAATTAGTTATTAATAATAATAACCTGTAATATAGCATTTTTTTTAGTTTTTTTACTATTATTCTTAGCATCAGCATCAGCAGCAGGAGCAGCAGCAGCAGCAGTAGTAGTAGCTATTACTATTTTTATCTTAAGGTCAATTTTTTTTTCTTTCTTTAGTGACTATTGACTTGGGTTAGGCGTAAATTATTATAATTATTAGAGTGAGAGATATTTGCATGTATGGTGGAGTAGTAGAACGATAGACACTGTGATTGATGGTAAAGCTACTGTTATATTGGTGTTAGGTTACCTCCATTCGCAATCTTGCATTTGGCGACTCGGCATCAGCCATATGCTTGTATTAACGAAGGTGAAGAAGAGATGGCCGCCTAGGAACATAACTGTCGGCATGGTAGCAAAAATCCGTTTGTCACGCAACTTTTCATCTTCTTTTTTAGCAAAGAGAGAGCCCTCAATTGACTACAGATTGGTTTGAATAGGTAACTGGTTACAGTTGCTCTATGTGTTACAAATAAAAGTTGGGCATTTTTACCGGACATTCATTAGAGTTAAAGTCTTGATTATACCGAAAAATTATAGCAAAATCTCGTACTGATACCAGTCTTCATTACAATGTTATTGACCAAAAACGTGACTGCACTGTCTGTGAAACCCACAGTAAGGGAGCTTTACCAATTACAAATAAACATTACCTTTTATTCCGGCTTGGAGTAATTGTCATTTATCTGAAATGTTTTTTAATTACACGTTTTGAAGTTAACTGTAATTGCAGTTGTTTTTTTTTTATTTTTACTTAATGGTAATTGTAATTGTAGCTGAAAAGTTCAAATAATAAAGTACTTTATTTGAAATTGTTATCCTAGAGCAGCCCTCTTACTTTTCGAGAACTCATCTTAACCAAATGCAATAGAGAGATTGTTTGAGTCGCTACCCAATTTATTTATTATATTATTAAGGGAGAATCTTAACAAGCCAACTACCAATTCTAAAAAAGAAATTTATTCCATTTATTTCCTTTTTTTGTGCAAAAAGTTTTGAGAAAATTTTTTCCAATATTTGAGTTTTGTATTTCAATATTATTGAAGTTGTAATTGTAATTCGATAACAGGTCAGGTAATTATGATTATAATTGTAATAGACAAAGCAACCGTAATTACCCCTAACCAGCTTATATTACATAAGATATGCGACATTAGCTACTTCATACGAAATGGATGTGCATAAAAATAGTGGGAACAAAAATAAAAAAAAAATTATTTTTACATGGGAGAAAACTGATTAGAAATTCAGTGATTTTTCCACTGCACTTCGGCTTCTCTCGGGGCACCTGTGAATTGTTCAATCTTTGATAAATCGACTTTATCTTTTTCGGGATCTATGGGGTTCTGCACCCGTATTTGGCCAGTCAACCAATTCAAATCCTCTCGACCTTGAAACCATTCCTGGACTATTCTGGCCGTATGGATGGGGCAGCCGTCATGAATGAAAAAGAGAGTCGTATGCAGTGACGAAAGGTCTCTTACTAGCAGAAGTCACGGCAGAATACATAACTGAAGACCGAGTAATATAAGGTGAGTTTCTATAATCATTAATAATAGTCAGACTATAATAATTATGAGCAAGGGTAATGTTGTAATCAAAAGATAATAATTTTGTCAATAACCAAGTATTTTCCGCTAATTGAATTATATTGCCACGAGAAGTGTGGAAATAAAAATTCTTCATTGAAAACCTCCCATTAGTTCTACTATGGCCAGCTTTCAGGCATTAAGCAAATGCATTATTAATGTTATCGATAATCACGTAGGCAAACTTATAATATAGAGTTTATGCTATTACAAGTATTAATCCTTGCAGATGAATAAACATTCTTAACTTATTGAGAGGGTTGTTACTTAGCATTTTATTTCCCCAAACGATATAGCATTATTTTCCCTATTATGAAAAGCAAAGCGTAAATTGTTAAAAATTAGATTTTTTCCCTTCAGACACTACAGAAGAAATTTACGACGTGACCAGGAATGGGCATGTCACAGTAAACGTGTGGGGCTGGATCTTCTTACACTATATGGATGATATGACCAGGATTGAGTGGGGGTTCACTGGTGAAAAATACATTGAAATTCTTCAGAATTGCTAACTTCTTTCACTTCAACAGCGGAATTATTCCTCCCCACCTGCTCCCGTCGTTTTCATTCACGACCGCTGCCCCATCCATACGGCCAGAATAGTCCAGGAATGGTTTCAAGGTCGAGAGGATCTGCAGTTGCTTGACTGGCCAAGTAAGGATACAGACATGAACCTCACTGGGAATATTTAGGCTAATTTGGTAAAATGTTGGGAGCCTGAGAGGGAGAGGAGACCAGGTCAACTTATGAACCTCCGGGAACACAATGGAAACTCTTCCACAACCGGCCACAGATCGTCAGAAACCATGAATCTTCTATGCCTAACAGATTACAAGAGGTGATCTAGAAGGAAGGTGGTTGGACTTCTCACTATTATTAAAAGTAAATGCAAAAATTGAGTGTGTATATTTGGATTATCCCATGGCTTACGCTGAACTTCCATGTCGTATGATGTAAAAAAAATCGTAAACAGACCTATGCATATCGTTTAGCTCCAGGTCATGATTATTATAATTTATTTATTAGAAAGGTGAATTTGATATTTTAAAGGAGTTCAAAATCTAAAGGGAATTTCGCCATCCTGATTTTTTTTTTAAATTATCTAAATAGAGAACCCTAGGACGATATCATCAAAGTACATTTCTCCAAATAGCTCTTTCCACAATGAACAGGTAAATGACTGAAGGGGCTGTTTAACAATAGAGACGTCTGTCTCTTATCCTCACACGAATGATGATAAGAGCGAAAGGAATTTCTGTCCGTATGACATTAAAACATGTTTCACAATAAATATATTAGAAAATATAAGCCAAGTAGATATGTTTATCCATATCATGTAATACTTATTGTAACGAACGGTGTGTAATACAAACCCAACCATGAATACAAGAAACCTCTGAATATCAACAATTGTTTATCATTGGCAAACGAATTAAGTTTACCATATGGGAATGGTTAAAAGTTTGCACCAAGTTTGGGAGTCCTTCTTCACTTTCCATTACACGTTGTGGAATTTTCTCTGTCCCTAGTAGTTTCATTTTGATTCCTCAGTAACGTCTCGTCTCTCTCTCTCTCTCTCTCTCTCTCTCTCTCTCTCTCCTTTTCATTATATATGTATTTACAAGAGAGAGTGAGTTTAACCCAATCCTTCTTTTTGTAAATGTTGTTGGTTTCAGAAAATATACAGTACTATAATAATATTAGGATAAACACTAAAACACGCAGGCATTAAGATAACAAGAAAATATTTCACGTGGAGCTTTTCGTTAGCCATACACTCTATCCACGAGCATATCTACTTCGTCCACTCATCGGGGTCGCAACAGGCCCACCTTACCCCTAGTCCCCCACCCATTTCAGTTGTAGCAAAGCTAGGCTGAGGACATCGGTACAGCAAAAGCAAGAAGCTTGTCAGTTTGAATAACATTTTAGAATTCCAAAACCTGTAAGACGGCTTAACAACAAGAACTCAATCCCCGACACCACCACCCCCCGCCCCCGAAAAAATATATTTATGCATATACTAGTTTAGTCAAGATTAGAGGGGTTGTTTAATGACATAATCAAAACTGCAATACTTAGCGCAGTGGTAGTTTCTAGGATGACATGTCACTTTAAAGTAGCTAACTATGAGAGAAGAGATAGAGAGAGGAGATGAAGAAGAGAGAGAAGAGAGAGGAGCTAAGGTGTCAGACACTTTCAACACGTTCACTGAGTTTTTTGGGTATGTTCAATAAAGTGCTGCTGCGCTTCTCTTTATAGCTTCCTATTGTATTATTTGTAGGAAACGCACTGCAACCGATACTATAAACTTGGCTTACATGATAAGGTTAAAATATCCTGTTATGATGTTCGTGATTCTCTCCAATACCAATATAACTCTAAAATTTTTATCAATTTTAAGTATTGCGTAATGAATATGACCGATATATAATAACAGAGACGGTGGTAAGATAACGACTCAGACGAAAAAGTTAAAATGGTGAATTTCTTAATAACAAAACCTTATATTAAAAGTGAGATAGTAATCTTAGTTACAGCGATATAACCTGCTCAGATTTTTTTTCCTTTTACTCCGTGTGTGTGTGTGTGTTTCACCAACCATACCTATTGACACCTCCCACTGAAAGAATTCCAAAGCTTATTGGTGGAACTCTTGCTAAGTGAGGAAGAGTCCTCCCCCCATCCCCCTCAGTAAACACTGTTACCATATAATTTTTTGAAGTCCCCCAAGAAGGTGTACCAGGGAAACCTGTGTCCAACTGTACGTGTCTTTGTTGAGCTAGTACAAACATGAATGTATACTCATTTCGTACGTGTATTTCGTAGCCGATGCCACATGCAGATTTCACAGTTTGTTCCGCTTTCGTAAGGAAGAGTTTTGCATTGCATCATAGAACCGCGTTCCGTTCAGACATCTCTCTCTCTCTCTCATCTTGCTTGGTGAGACGTACCCGCGTGAAGTCACAATAATCAACAGATATCACAAGTTTAACATACGACTAGAATTTGAGAAATATCTAGGAAGGTGTTCGTGAACTATCGGTGATAAGATTAGTGTGAAAATAGTAGGATAAAGCGTCTTCTAAGTTAGTTTATCAAGTGTAATACTATAAATCAGAACAAGATGGCAGTAAGTTCCAACTGCGGGAAAAGGTGGCGTAATTTTGGCGTGTTTAGCAGATTCGCAATACGATGAGGTAGCAGGAAGGGAACTGGCATTTCTCATCTATGAAATCAGCAACAGTCCTAACCAAAAGATACAAAAGCATTCATAGATATTAGAAGGATATAATCCTTCAAACTGGAACAAATCTAATGAAAACATCTGAAAATAATTGAAGAAGTTCCAAATAAAATCCAAGTGGTCAGAGACTCATAAAGAAAATATACATAAACCAACATATTCCGACAAAGAAAATGAATAAGGTGAATCTTGTGAATATACTAATTGATGCATTAGGAAAAAGAATGCCAAAGCATGCAAAACGCCTGTGTAAGGTTTGGTATAGCATAGTCAATCCACAAAACCTAATCAGAAAATGTGCTGCATGCAACATTCCGTTGACCCATCCACAGTGTGCTGAGGTAATACAAGATTTGAGAAAGATACAAGAATTTTTTGTTCACATGTCATCATGGATAGACAATGTTATTAAATCAAGATTGAATGTACAAATAGTTGAGGATGAAGAAGAACGAGGAAGAGGAGAAGAAGAGAAGAAGAAGAGAAAAGAAAACGGAAGAAAAGTAAACAAAAATGAAAATGACAGAAAAAAATAAATAAGGAAAACAAGAACAAGATAAAGTATGGATGCAGAGATACTCATTGATACTACATATGAGGCAATAAAGCAGCATACCTACGAAGAAATAAATTAGATATGACAACAGAAAAGCAAACAAATCCGAAGAGGCTCTACCCAGATCTATACAATGACGGGAAAGAGGAAAAAATAGACAAGAAGACAAAATCTGCAACCTTTTGAAAAGAGGGAATTGCAGATTTGGAGAAAGATGTTACTACAAACATCCTAAGATATCATCAAAACTATGAAATATATGGTAAATGTGCATACTTAGATGGATATGGGGATGATTGCAGAGATCTGCATCCAAAAATATGTAAAAACCTAAAAGAAGGAAAAGGATGTAAGTTCGACAAAAAAATGCAAATATATGCACCCTGTAGCCATGAATCATAATCAAATAAATAACCAACCAAGTAATAAAATCAAAATCCAAAATAAGAAAGAAACAAATAAAGAGAGAAATCAAGAATATCAGGTAAAAGAGAAAAGCAAACCACCAATGATATGCCAGAGGTGTCAGCAAAAACAAAATTTCAAAGCATCAGCTCCGAAATTCTACTCAGAGATAATAACTGTATTTATTATGCAAGAGGATATTGCAGAAACGGAGAAAATTGCAGATTCAGACACAAAATTAATAATTATGATGAAGGAAGATCAAATATTATGGGAAAAGTTGGATTTTTTAATGTCAGAATTTCTGGAAATTGAAAAGAGAAACAACATACCACCAGAAACAGGAAAAGACATGGGAAAACCTCCTTATTACTATCAGTATTGAAATGAAGGAGTAAAAACACGCAAACCATCATAGTGATGAATGCGCAGGGTTTAGTTACGAGTAACTCAAAAAGAAAAATAGAGTACTTAGAAGACTAACCCAAAATGAAAGAAAATAGATATAATGAATATAAGTGAAACCTGGTATTCCCAAGAGATGGGAATGAATGATCAAATAAAAGGGTTCCAAACTTATAGATCAAGAATAGAAAAAATAGGAATCAAGGGGGAACCGCAATATATGGGAAAGACAAAAAAACAAGGAAAAATATATGAGAAATATAGTAAACTCAGAATGTGAACTAATAGCGGTAGAATTTGAATCTGAAAATTGATGAACATAGTAATATATAGACCTCCTAAATACTAAAGAGTTTGACTTAATAATTGAAAATTGGATGATATATGTAGAAATCACAAGGACTGGACTATTCTCCTATCTGGTGACTTCAACTTTCCTTTCGTAGAATGGAAAAGAACGAATAGGAGATTGTGGTTGTACTTATACATATAAAAAAAGAGAGTAATAGTAGTGCAGAAGATAAGAGGCAATTTGAAAAGCTATTAGATATGCTACTAGAATACAACATTCAACAAATAAATCACCTGCCAACAAGAAGGAAATACTTTAGACTAGTATTTGTGAACGAGATGAATTATGTTAAAGAAATAATAGTTTATAATGCGAGTATTTCAGACCATAATGTCATAGAATTAACAGTTCATTCCAAAGCAAGTGAAAATAGAGATAAGCAAGAAATGAAAAAGTGGGAAGGATATGGAAAATACAACTTCTACAGTAAAAATATAAAAATGGTCAGAAATTAATGAAGAATTAAACAAAGATTGGGATAACATTTTCGTAAGTGATGACATAAGGGTAAATACGGAGATATATATAAAGATTGGAGATAATAGTGGAAAAATATATACCGAAGAAGAAAAGTAAACCATCATTCAATGATACCAAGAGACAGAAGGATCTTGTTCCAGAAAATCAGTAAAGTGGGAAAAAAAGTCTTGCAAAAGAAAAAAAATGCATGGAAAGTTATAGAACTAAAAAGTAAGATAGAAAAATGCAGAAAAACAAAAGATTATACAATCAAAAGAAAATGAAAAAACGGGACTTGGAAGAAAAAAACCCTATTAAATATCAAGCAAAACCCCAAACTATTATACTCATATGCGAAGAAGATGAATAAAAGAAGAATAGAAATAGGCCCTCTGAGAAATGAAGGGTAGATTAACGAATGAAAAAAAGGAATTTGCAACATACTGGCAGAACGATATAAGATAGAATTCAACCCCTAGAATAGATAATGAAGATAATGATATAGAAGTAAGGGATGAAATAGTGAATATTTAGCTGACATAGATATTAATGAAGCTGATATTGTGCAGGACTATAATGAAATTAAAAATGGAGCTGCTGCAGGGCCTGATGGAATTCCTGCTATTTTGTTAAAGAAAGTAGTTCATTCTATCGCAAAGCACTTGCAATATTATTAAGACAAAGTGTAGATACAGGCAAGATATATGATGAGCACAAATTAGCATATATACCCCTACTTTCAAAAGTGGATCAAGACTAGAGGCAAGTAATTATAGGCCTGTGGAGTCTAACATCACATATTATGAAAGTGTATGAAAGGGTAATGAAGAAAATATTATGAACATTTAATAAAAAATAATTTGTTTAATAAAGGACAACATGGTTTCGTACCCGGAAAAAGTACACAAACCCAACTGTTAGTCCCACCGTGAAAACATATTCAAAAATATGAAAAGCGGAAATGAAAACAGATGTGGTTTATTTAGACTTTGCAAAAGCTTTTGATAAAGTAGACCATAATATATTGGCGAAGAAAAATTAGAAAACACAATATCGTGGATAAAGTAGGAAGATGGTTAAAAGAATTTTTACACAACAGAAAACAGATAGTTATTGCAAACGACGAGAAATCGATGAAGCCAAGGTAATATCCGGTGTGCCGCAAGGTACGGTGTTAGCTGCAATACTGTTTGTTATTATGATTGAAGACATAGACAATAATGTTAAGGATTTCGGTAGTGAGTAGTTTCGCAGATGACACGAAGAATAAGTAGAGAAATTACTTGTGATGAAGATAGGAACGCTCTACAAAGAGACCTTAACAAAGTATATGATTGGGCAGAGGTAAATATGGATGGTATTTTAACTCTGATAAATTGAATCAATAAATTATGGAGACAGAGAAAGAAAGCTATATGCATATAAGGGACCTAATAATGAGGACCATCACAAATAAGGAAGCAGTTAAAGACCTTGGTGTGATGATGAATAGGAACATGTTATGCAATGATCAAATAGCAACTCTGTTGGCAAAATGTAAAGCAAAAATGGGAATGTTGTTACGGCACTTCAAAACAAGAAAAGCTGAACACATGATTATGCTTTATAAAACATATGTTCGTAGTCCACTTGGAATATTGCAATATGATATTGGTACCCCCACTATCAAAGGATATTGCACAAATAGAGAGTGTACAAAAGGTCCTTTACAGCTAGAATAAAAGAAGTTAAGGACCTAGACTACTGGAAAGACTACAATTCTTAAATTATATAGTCTAGAAAGGAGAAGAGAAACGCTACATGATAATTCAGGCATGGAAACAGATAGAAGGAATAGCAGAAAATATCATGGAACTAAAAATATACAGAAAGAGCAAGCAGAAGTAGATTAATAGTGCCCAAAACTATACCAGGAAAAATAAGGAAAGCCCACAGGACATTAATCCACTACGCACCAGCATCGATAATGCAGCGTCTATTCAATGCGTTGCCAGCTCATCTGAGGAATATATCAGGAGTGAGCGTAGATGTGTTTAAGAATAAGCTCGACAAATATCTAACTGCATCCCAGGACCATCCAAGATTGGAAGATGCAAAATATACCGGAAGATGTACTAGCAACTCTCTGGTAGACATTAGAGTGCCTCACACTGAGGGACCTGGGGCAACCCGAACAAGATGTAAAGGTCTGTAAGGTAAGGTGGTCTCTCTCTCTCTCTCTCTCTCTCTCTCTCCATTGCACGGCACTTTGAGTTTAAAGTAACGTAACGATTTCAATACTTACTGAATGGTCACTCGTAACTTGTAGATTTCAGATTTTATATTTCTTAGAGTTATTTAGTATTATTCAGTGTTTTTGTGGAATTTGAACAAACATTATATTAGAGTGTAACGGCGCCTGGTTTTTGTGAGTGTGAAGCAAACTGCAGCAAAGAAAGATAATTGGTATACCAAGAAGGTAAAGTGTGTTATATTTTACTTAGTTGCAACTAATAACTATTGGTTACGATGGTTTGGTAAAAACTAATAACTAATATCTAATGGTTATGATGGTTTGGTAAGAAACTAATAACTATTGGTTACGGTGGTTTAGAGAACTAGTAACTAATAGTTACAATGGTTTGAGTGAAACTATTTACATTTTTACTCATTGCAAATTTTGGGGTTTTGTGTTTGTTTCATTTGAAGTGCATTTGTCCATTTTCTTATTAAAGTGTTTATTAATTTGCACTTAGAATTCTTTTCAAGTTTTATTGTTGTTTAGCACTTGTGAATTAATTTCCAAATTTCAGTTATTGCCTAACACTTTTGAATTTTGATTGAATTAATTTTCTTGAACTTTGTGAAAAATTAATTTTGATTTAATTTTACATAATTGATTTAAGAATTAATTAAACTTTACTTTGTTTTCAAGTAACAGTAATTTTCCCTGATATTGTGAATTTCACTTATAAACTTTGAATTGGATAATAAATTTTTGTATTTAAAATTTTTGTAAGTATTTCATTTCTCGCCAGTATTCATGCATTTAATTATGATTATATTGATGTTAGGTAGAAAAAAAGAGTGGTAATTGATCTGTTTTCCTTCAATTAACTTGAAGTGACTTAGAACCAGGGAAGTATTTAGACTTTTGAAGTCAGGGAAGTATTTAGACTTTTTAAAGTTGTTGATGGAGTGATGCCCTTTGGTTAATTTAATTACTTACAAGATTACCTCACACCTGTTTTGATGACCTTAGCCTGATTTTCTGCAATATTGTTGTTTAGGGATCATGTTGCCTTAGAGTATTCAGTCGTTTAGTACCTGTGATGAGGGTTGAGATGTCTGGCTGTTGTGAGGTAAGAATTAATGAATGGTAAGTGTAGTTACCAGATACTTGGCACTTTGTCACAATATATATATACTATATATATATAATATATATTATAGATATATATATATATATATATATATATACTATATATATATATGTAAAGAATTCATTATATATATAAACCAGTGACCTGGGGTCATGGCATTAGGAGGGTTCTACGTGACCAAAGCAGACCTTAGATTACGCTATGCACTGTCTGCAGTAGCCTGATCTAGCTCTAAGCTTTGTCAACATTTTATGTTATGATAACTTTGCACAACAACTTCCATGGGAAGCGGTTGACCTGTTAACCTACGCCGGAACTTGTAACTTCCGAGCCGGCCAGACTACGTCTGTGTTTTTATATGAATTGCTTAGATAGCTAATGTTCCGCTATCGACGCGATGCTTTAGAATGGCAGTTCCAAGCCAAATCTCAAACATATCGGTCGTCCGACCGAGGCTGCATCTCCTAGTATGGAGTTACAGAATAAAGTTGTTAACTTGTGCAACTAGCCTGTTTGAATCATCTCCTCTAGACAAGAAAGAACCTCTCTACTAAGATATCCAAGGGAGATGAGAGGAACCAAACATTACTTACGGATAACAGCCGTAAGGAAAAACAAAAAGTCTATCGCCAAGCGATAAGACATTAGAAGTGGTGGCAAGCGGAAAAACGAAGATCATAATTAACAAGACCCATATCAGCCGACCGAAGGTCTACAAGAACTAACTTCCACCTTCAACATCAAACGAAACGAGGAAACGGGATCTTCAATCAACGCAACAGTTTATGAAGACGCAACTATGTCCTTCATCGAGAGGAATACAAAAGCATTTACACTGACGTTTGAGCAACAGTTATCACTTATCTTCGAGAATCTACACCACGAGAGGGCGGCATCGAACATCGACGGAAAGAAGAAAACAAACACAGGGAACATCACCCGTTCGCGAGCAAGGACGCAGAGTGGACAGCTATACGCAGTAGTGCAAGGACGGAGGCTGTGGACGTCATCAATCTTGGACTTCTCAGAGCATCGTGCACCGAGAGACGACCGTGACGTCATCACGACTTCCGACGCGAGACGTTGGACATGGAACTGTGACGTCATCCCATGTCAACAATCCTTCGCAATATAATCTGGAGCTAAGTACCATTTTTATCTATTCAGTCTTTTCCTCAGTGAAGTGTTGTTCATCAAGAGTCGATCGTCCAGTATTCAGGGGGTGAGTTGTTCGCCATATAATTCTTCTTTCATTACAGAACTTACTTCAACTACGAAGTTTTTCGCCCGCCCCAGATTAATTTTTTTTTCCTTTTCTCGTTGTCATTACCATTTCTTGCAGGAATTCTCCGTATAATATTTTATCACATTATCTGTATTTTGTATCTTTGGGGGATTTTCCTATTATTATAACACACTTATAAAGTACATTGCTTATGCGTTTACGTAGTGGTCGAGTGTACTCTTATAGATATTTGATAGGATTGCAAGGAATAGAAGTGATAAGAAAAAAGTGAAAGCCGAAATGGCAACCACTCCGGCTGGCAACCCCAACGTGGTGGACTCTCGTTAGCGCGAGGTCAGCGATAGTCCCTTTTCAAGGTCGGGTCAATGGGTTCCTGCCTCAAATGTTGAGGCATGGATCTCATCTGTAGACGCTCATTTAAATGCAAAAAGCATCACAGACCCAGCAGTACAAATTACAGGAAGCCAAGAGCTTCGTTGACTTTGCGAAGGGCGACGCAAGTGCGTATCTAAGGGGGGTTCTTTCCAAGAAGCGCTTACATGGGACGAGTTCAAAAATAGGTTACGTGCCGTGTATGGGGGTGAAGAGGCTTTTAGATGTAGTATTGGCATTGAGAAATATCCTTAACCAAGCCTCCATGACTCAGCTCAATGTTGTCGAGCGGGCGGCGCTAATTGCCGACCGGCTAAATGAATATCAGGATAGTTTTATGTAACTCCGGTGGTTGCGGGTGCTAAAATCAAAGTGAAAGATTTTATCCGTTTGATCTACCTTACGTCTATCACTGTAATGTTGCCTGAAGCGTTAGTACGGTGTTTTGATAAAAAATTGCAGCCCGACAGTACGAATTAGATGTGTATAAACAAATCAAAAAACACATGTCTAAATGTACCGACCTAGATCCTTCGCTCATTCAAGTTTTTGCAAAAAATGAGAACAAGCCACAACAAGTAATGTGTACATAATAATAATCAAGTTGCAGGGATGGTTTGTTATAACTGTAAACGACCAGGTCACATGATTTCAGACTGTCGGACGCGTTTTTTTGTTCAATACACAATAGTTCAACTCATTCATATAACCGTTGCTACTCGAGGAATCAACAGCCAAACGCTACAAACACGCAACCAGTTGCTAGTGCAAATAAAAAGAAGGGTCCTCAGTACTATAAGAAGAAACACCAAACGGAAATTCTGCACAACAGCAGAAAACAAACAAATCGTGCTTCAGGTACCTCTGTTCCTGGGCCGTCTAGCCAGAACTCGCAAGGGCAAGCGAATTTTCAGGTGTGATAAACAAAACAAATACCACGTAGTTCACTCCAAGGGGGGAGAGGGCGATGTTGGGTCATCAATATCAAACATCTTTTGTATCAAATAATCAGTTTAATCATTTATCAGATCATTGTGAGACAATTGATTTTCCTATGAAACACACGGCCGAATCAAAAAATCTGTGCAGGTTCCCGTAGATTTGCAACAAATTCATGCAATTATTAGTCAAAACGAGTTGCGACCACCTTACATGCAGTAAATTTGGACCATAAGTCATTCACTTTGTTCTTTGATTCTGGTAGTCCACGTAATATAATGGATTTAAGGACTCATCATTTACTCTTTTCAAATTTCCCTATAGAAAGTCCGGAATAAGGCTCTCAGGCATTGGGAATAAATGAATTAAATGTTGTGGGCGTAACTCATGTACAGTACAAGGTCGGTAAGCGCACGTTAGCCGATACCTTTGTCGTTGTACAAAAACATTAATATGTATCCCGCAGTAATTATCGGATACCCGTCTATGGGCACTCAAAATATTATCTTAGCACCTGCAAAACACGGCGTGTATATCAAAGGGAAATTCTATAGGTCTTCTAACACCCTAAAATCTGTTTTAGATAATAAAGAGACAGACAGAGTTGTCACTTACATTACGGAACCAATCACCTGTCTCATGAACCAAGAAATAATACAGGCAACCAACAGAACTCTCGCTCCCACCCGTAATATCAGCTTGCACGCAAACTCTCGAACCTAACGTAACTTCAAATATATTAGTGCGTGTAAAAGAACCTTGCCAGGATCTGAAACATTAATCCTTCCGAAACTCTGAAAACACACGGATTATCCGTCACACAAGCCGTTTATACAGTCGGCTCACAACAGCAATGTAATATCGAAGTCTGTAATCATTGAATACCACTTTAGTAATCCACAAAAATCAACATATCTTGGATGCCGAAGTTTATAAACATCGCATTCTTACCGTAGCTGAGATAAATCACGCTCAATCAGTCGCGGATGAAACCCTTTTGCATCTATAAGAACAAAATCAATAAAGATATTCAAGAAGAAGAAATTCAGCAGAAATTTTTGAATCTGTAACTAAAATATCATGATGTTTTTCCACTACGGATGGAACCTTAGGAAAAACGGATGTCATAGAGCATCAAATCAGGCTCAAGGACAAACAGAAAGTAATCTATGTACCTTCGTACCGACTTCCTATGAAATTTCAGAATGAGATAACAGAGGAAGTAGGTAAAATGTTAAAGGAAGGAGTCATTAGGAAATCAAACAGCCCTTATAATTTTCCGTTAATAGTAGTACCGAAAAAAGATCGAACTTGGCGGATATGCGTAGATTTTCGTCGTTAAACGAAGAAACAATCCCTGACAGATTCCCAGTACCATGTACCGATGATATCCTATCTTTACTAGGCCAGAATAAATATTTCACAAGCCTAGACTTACTAAAAGGATTTCATCAGATTCCGATGGAACAAGAAAGTATCCCATACACTGCCTTCAGCACAGCCAGGGGACATTATGAATTTTGCGTATGCCTTTTGGTTTACGTTGTGCTCCTATAACTTTTACTCGTATGATAAACGTCGTGTTTGGAGACTTGTTGGGAGATATCCTACATGCCTACATGGATGACTTAGTAATCTTTTCCAACACATTAGAAGAGCATTTACGTAAATTGGGAGTTAGTGTTACAAAGGTTAAGCAGCATAATTTAAGGGTAAAGATAAGTAAGTGTGAATTTTTTAAAACAGAACTAGTCTATCTAGGTTTCACGGTTTCTAGTGAAGGTCTTAAAGTAGTCCATGATAAGGTATCGGCTATCCGTAACTTTCCGATACCTACTAACGTCAAGGGAATACAGCAATTTTTAGGGTGTAGCGATACTATAGGAGGTTCATTAGGAACACTCCATCATAGCCGCTCCCTAACCGATCTTATAAAAAAGGCGTAGATTTCGTATGGTCTGAATTCATCAACAGGCGTTCGATAAATTGAAAGATGAACTGTGTAGTTCTCCTATCTTGAAATTTCCTGACTTCAATAAGGAATTTTTCATAGCAACAGGACGCCTCAGACCTAGGAGTAGGTGGGGTATTGCTTCAACAATATGATAGACAGTTTTTCCCTATAGCTTTTTATTCACGTAAACTGAGACCTTCCGAAAGTAAATATGCAGTAATAGACAAGGAAGGGCTCGCTATTGTTAATTCACTCTGTGCACTTTAAATTCATATCTACGGGGTTTTTTATCCCGTCAAGGGTTCTCACTGATCATAACCCCTAACCGACTTCTTTAAAAGGCTTTAGTCACAGCCCCAAGCGACTCGGTGGCACATGATCATCAGGACTTTGGCGCGAGGATCGGGTATTTTACCTGGAAAGCAAAAAAAAATATCATTGCTGACGCATTATCACGCAACCCTCTTCATCTTGTACCGAGCCATTAGAAAAAAAAAAAAACTGCTTTGAATTAATAGATATCTCAACCTCCATGCCCGTGGTTTTAAAACTATATCCGAACAGGAAGATCTGGGCTGGAGTGCTGAACTATTACAGACGGAACAAGGAAAAAAGATCCGCAAATAGAAAAAATCATCATTGCGTTAAACGGAAATCCGAAGGAAAAAGAATACCTAAAGTATAAGCAGCAGAATTATGTCCTACAGGAAGATATCCTGTGTAGATCCGTGACGAGGAAAACCCGCAACACACCGCAGTTGAATAACAACCAGGTGGTGGTGCCTATCTCACTCATACCCACTGTCTTAAAGTGGTTGCATGAAAACCCACTGCACGGACACCCGGGTTATACCTTAATGTCACAGAAAGCCAAATCCTTATTTTATTGGCATACGATGCTTAGAGATATAAAAAAGCACATAGCAAATTGTCGCACTTGTCAAGAATACAAAGGGCACACGAAGACACCTGTCAGCCTAGGGGCTTACCCCGTGCCAAATCAACCCTTTGAAAGAGTACATTTAGATTTATTAACAGGATTTACGAGTCAGACAGAGGAAATAAGCACCTCCTAGTAATATAGACGCTTTGACTCGATATACAGAACTTATAGCGCTTAAAAAAAAACAAAAAACCGCGGTCGAGTGCGCTAGGAAGTTTTACGAGTGCTACATTTGTAAACATGGAATTCCACACATCATTATCTCAGACTCGGCCGGGGAGTTTCAATAATCATTTCCTTAACTCCTTGTGCGAATTCCTTAGTATAAAGAAAGTCAATACCATGATCTATCACCCAGAGTCTAATGGGCTAGTGGAAAGGGCGGGAAATCGTAAGGTTTTAAACATTTTAAGGGTCCCACCTTAGGGGGGCAGATCCCACTGGGACATTGCCATACCTGCGGTACTAAGGCACTTCTTAATCATCGTATCACGTGTCTATTAAAATGACACCGCACGAGGCACTGTACGGTATCCCGGCCCGAACGCCTTTCCACATCTTAAAGCCTACAACTAATGTATCAATCCTCTAAAGGATGTTATGGATGCAAGCATAAGTCGATATAATATAATTCGTAAGAATTTAGAAGAAGCACAGATCCTAATGAAAAAAAAAATCATGATAAAATAGCTAAGCCAACTAGAACATATGCCGTGGGCGATCAGGTATACATACAAGTATACGTACGTAAAGGTTTGAACTATAAACTGACACCTAAGTTTGAAGGCCCGTTTAAACATTTTAGAGAATTTAACGGCCAATAGAGTTAGGGTTCAAAATGTATCCAAACCCACTGATGTGAGATAGTCCCATTGGCACATATCAGAATCTAAAGAAAGGTAGATGGAGTGAGGGAAAAAAATGGTTGTATTTATGAAACTTGTATAATAAATATATTATATATCTATTAATCATATTGTATGTAAACCTATTCTTTTACGCGAGTTATTACATCTGTTTTACTCATTGCAGGTTTCAAAATGAATCTGTTATTGTTAGGAGTGATATTGTGTATTCAGACATCTTTGTTGTATGGAAAGAGTGCTAGGACTAAAGACATAGAATTTAATCATGGCTCGATTATCGAGAGAATCGATGATGTATACATCGTGTCAAGTAATATTGTTATCGAGGTAGATATGCAGGCCATTTTCTTACTGAAGATGACGTCCTTAACTTAAAGAATGACCTGATGAGGTTTGGTATTTCCTTAAGGAAATGCATGAACGTAATTTTCATGCAAACTCAGAGATTTCACTAGCTCAAACGCTAAGCGTCGCGGAAATGTTGTCTTATGACATACAAAATAAAACCGCCGAGGCGAAGAACTCGCTCGTGACCTGCTGATGTGGTCTGTGCGGCACAATACTGTTGAGCGTCGCAACCCGCTTATTCTAGCTGGACTAAACATCTTAGGATCAGTTGCGAATCTAGGCTTAGGAATCTCAAATCGCCTCAAGATAAATAATCAAAATAAAAGATTGAGTTTTTGCAACACAAAAACGGAACTGGCCTTATCAGAACTTCGCAGCCAGTTATCTTCGATCATCAAATAATGAATATCGTTAATGAACATTCAAATAATATCGATCGAGGTCAGGAAGTTCAACATTTGCTGGCTACTTTAGCTTACTATAGTTCGAAATAGATCATATCCGTGTGAAAATATCAACATTTTATTGAAAAGTCAAAAGATTACGTAGAAGCAATTACGTTAGCAACAAAGGGTGTGTTATCTCCTCACCTCATGCCTATTAAAGATCTGACGTTAACTTTGGAAAACGGACGGGAGAAGCTAGGTTATATTCCTTATTGGATGCCCATAAAGTAGAATTCTATTATAGCCTAATATCAGTCAGCGTTGAAAATTATAGAATTATGATCACGATTCCTTTTGATTCTTCGATGCTTGGCAATCATACAAAATAGCACCGTTTCCTACTTTTATGACGAATAACTCAAATCCAGTAATATCCAATTTAACCGGGCATGTACTGATTTCTTCTGATAAGAAATCATTTACAGTCATTAAAGACTTAGATAAACTCACTCACTGTTCAGAAGCCATGAATAATAAAATTTTGTACAGCTGACTCTTTTGAATTCTATCCTATATCAACGGATTCATGTGAGTTAGACATAGTGCTAAACGGCTCTCTCTCTCATACAAGCGAAGGTTGTCTGGGGAAACTTTATCCTTTTTTCGGTAATAAATTCAATTACAGGATGAATAATGGTTCCTGGATCCGTTATGATAAGGCCGGATTCGACGTCGTGTGTCCGGACACATCCACCGCCCATGCCCCTATCTTCGTGGCAGCCGATGGTTGTACGGGGACATCTACAAATATACCGTCAGAGGGGTCAACACGATAATAGTGAGAAGGCGTATTTCGCGAATTACACGTGGGCTACAACGATCATCCGTCACTACCTCTCCCATACAACGCGCGAGTAGCTCATGTCTGACGCAAACTGGCTGAGATGACCCCACGCGTCATCGACTTATGCAGGTGGAGAAAATCTTCGCTACTACATTTCTGCTAGCCGTGTTCAGCGTGACGGCCATATTGGTTATCGCCGTCAACATCTTTGCTTGGCGTAGGCTGAGGCGTAAACAGAAGGATCTCCAAGGAAACGTACTGGCCCGTCTGGATGACGTACCCGTTAAACTCAAGTCGTTTGCGTTTAGGGCCGCCTGAACCTGGCCACTTCAGTTCGTGCCTAGGGAATTGTCTGGAATTGTGTTGTGTGTGAAAAGCGGTCCGTATGCTGGCAACAATGTAGGACAAGAAAGACTCACGCCTTTGCATTTGAACAGTTAAAGTATCTCCAGGGCACCTAATAAATCATTATAGCCCAATATTATACATTAATATATGCCTAAAGGTATTTTTCGGGCACCTAATAAAATATCAGCCCTATATATTGAATTTCTGCAGAATTACATTGTTATACTATTATACAATTATATTTATCTATTATAAAGAGTGCAAGTACTCTTTAACTATTATCCATGATCATGCTATAATCACTATTTAGTAACCATTATTCTTAATCAGGTTACCTGTTATCATATTAATCATGTATACATGTTTTGATTTTTACCATTTTATTATTTTGGGTACATAATCATTATTATTACCAAACATGGATCTATATTTTCCATGCATTTATCGTTGTTTATGAATATGTCAACAAGGGTATGTAACAGAACCTTTTTTGTGCATTTAATCACTTAGTATGTTACGAGCACGCTTCTATGAACAATGTTTAAAGTAATTTTTTTTTTGTTATTCAAGGCTTGAATAGGTAGCAGACCGAGCCTAATGTAAGAATTACATTATATATATTAAAACCAGTGACCTGGGGTCATGGCATTATAGGCGGGTTCTACGTGACCAAAGCAGACCTTAGATTACGCTATGCACTGTCTGCAGTAGCCTGATCTAGCTCTAAGCTTTGTCAACATTTTTATGTTATGATAACTTTGCACAACAACTTCCATGGGAAGCGGTTGACCTGTTAACCTACGCCGGAAACTTGTAACTTCCGAGCCGGCAGACTACGTATGTGTTTTATATGAATTGCTTAGATAGCTAATGTTCCGCTATCGACGCGATGCTTTAGAATGGCAGTTCCAAGCCAAATCTCAAACATATCGGGTCGTTCCGACCGAGCTGCATCTCCTAGTATGGAGTTACAGAATAAAGTTGTTAACTTGTGCAACTAGCCTGTTTGAATCATCTCCTCTAGACAAGAAAGAACCTCTCTACTAAGATATCCAAGGAGATGAGAGGAACCAAACATTACTTACGGATAACAGCCGTAAGGAAAAAACAAAAAGTCTATCGCCAAGCGATAAGACATTAGAATATATATATGTAAGGCATAGGGATTTTGATTAATAATATATTGTTCGTGCATTCTCTGTGACCTATGGAATGTGGAGAACAGTGCAGAGGTAACGACCTGAGAGTAGCTGATCAATGAGTTTCTAGGGGGTGGCGTGAGATAAAAGTGCTTAGTTCGTCGAGTCAATGTACGACAGTTTATGAACTCTTCTCAAGTGCCTTTGGGAAACTGGTTGTAGCCAGTAATATGAGGCGTTGTCGAACTGTGTGTTCGTATGTGCGTGTGTGCCTCTCCTATTCATAATGTATCACTAGCAAGTCTATGGGAAGACTTGCACAAGACATTCGGGGGAGGAAGGAGAAGCCATGATGGCAGATGCCAAAGTGTTTTTATTTATCAGTGAGTGATATTCCGGTTGGGAAGGGTAAGTGTTACCTTTACTTAGCCAAAGGATGGCTTGTTTGATATCTTGTAAGATGCTCCATTTATTAACTTTGTCTTTAAACTTGTGTGTGTACTTACCGGGATGTGTTCTGTATCTTTGAACAGACGGATCTGGAATACCGGGGGACAGAGTTCCCAGTGGGGTGTGGACTTTTGGGTGACTTGACAATGAGTTGTTTTTTGAGTTAGTCTGTAAGACTGGATTACTTAGTTAACTGATTTAGTTATTCTTGTAAATAAACGTTATGTTATGATGCAACTCTCTCATTTTCATTACCTGTTAGAATGGAGAGAAAGAGGTGGAGAGAGAGAGAGAGAGAGGGTGATTCCTTGGAAAGAGAGAGAGAGAGAGCCTGTGTGTGAAATAGGGTGTGGGGGGGTCTGCCTTCCGTTTCGTGTCCACGCTTACCTTATGAATACTGGGGGTTCTTCCCCCCATGTTATAGTGGTTGGCAGACGGTTAAAGAGGGGATATAAAAGGTTTTCTGCTTTTCTATGCCTAGGAAAACGCCAATGAAGAAATGAGTGGCCAGTTAGAAAATAAAAAGGGGTCGTGACTTAGCGATAGTTTCGAACGACAAAGCTTTGTGGGATTGTGGAAAATCGTTAAACTGTTAGTTTTCAGTTACTTAGTGAGAAAAAATGAGAAAATATCTGTCTGTTAACTGTGCTAAAGGGAGGGAAGGATTTTTATTGGGACTCAGCATTTTTTCCCAGGGTGAGTCCAGCCAGAAGCAGTGAGCGCACCCAGTGTGACTTTTGCTTGTGCAATGACGAGAGTGTTCCGAGATACCCGTGCGGGTGTTGTGTTTAATACATATATCACTGCCGCGTTTTACGAAGAATTTCGAGTTCTTTTTTCCCATTATGGAGTGGTGAGTGTTAAACTATTGTTTTGAAGGAGTGGGTTTTTGTTTAAATATTTCAGGGAAATGGGATTGGTTTCAGAGGTCAACAATTTTTTTTCTTGTCTTTGCCCCATAGTGACGTGTTTTCTTTATTTGCACGTGTTATAATAGACTATGCATTCGTCTTTGTTTAAAACATAGGAGTGTATTTTTCTATGCATGTGAACTGTGCTTGGATAATCATATTTGGCTTAGAGACACAGAGCGGCCACAATTTTACGGGCTCAGCACATTTCTGCAGAGAGGCGCCTTGCATTGCGAGGGTACGGGCATCCCTTGGGGGGATAGTGGCATGGAGGGTACCACTGGCCTCCCTCGGAGAGATAGTGCAGGGATGGGCACTAGTGTATACCTTGGGTAGGGGGGTCCATCAGACACTGTTCAAGGGGAGATGGGGATACTACTGGTTATGCCTCGGGCTGTTCTGCCGCTCGACTGAGGGGTTGTTCTCACGGGTGGGGGAGAAATTTTTTTTTCTCAGTGTGGGTGAACTCCCCCTTTTCCTTTTTTTTCTTTGTGTTGGGAGATGGATTTGGCCTTGACATTGAATGCTAAGATATCAGCTGATTGATTAGTTGATGAAGTGAAATGCCCGTAGAGTCTTTTTTTTAGAAAAGAGATTTTTTTTCTCCCTTGGATGAAGAGAAAAGGAAAATAAGAAGAGATTTTTCTTTTCCGAAAATGAGGGGAAAAGTAGTTAACATGCACGGGATGTGTTATATGTTTCTTTGTGCCTTGAAAGACACAAATATAAGGGGATACACAGATTATTTTTTTATTGTGTTGGAGAGATTTCTTTGAAATGCCGATGATTGGTGTTGTATCTGTGTTGTGGTGGGCAATGGTTGTTATGTCATGGTGTTGCATGCTGGAGAAATTGTATGTCATAGGATTCAGCAATACTGTTGTATGCTATTTGAATTTCACCTTTACTTGAAATTTTTTTTGCAAGAGAATTATTGCTGTGGAGAGTTATTATTATTATTAATAATTATTGTACTGAGATGTGTCACGGGGGTTTGCTTAAGTATAATTATCATTACGGGAGAATTGTTTTACGAGAGATTTGAGATATTTCATGGGAGATTGTTCAATAATTATTACAGATAATTATTCAAGGAGAATTATTACAATGAATTAATGGGAGAAGTCTTGTGTTAATTAATTGTTGAGTTTTTGTAACTTTGGAGAATATTTTCAGTGATTCACGGGGATGAGTTTTGCTGAATCTTGATGAATCTGACTGAATCTTGGTGAATTGTGTGAAATTTGCTGAATTTTGTGCTGAATTTTTGGAGAATGGACAAGCATTAACATTGGTGATATTTTTTGTACTGATACTGATGATTTTGATGGTAGCAATTTTTTTTGGTGATTTTGTGATAATGATATTTCTGATACTGATTTTTTTTATACTAATACGTGGGCGTTTTAATGCTATCAAGGGAGGTGAAATCTTTTGTGATTATGGGAAGAACTAACAACACATTATATTAGTTTTTTTTTCTTTTTTTGATGTGTTCAGCAGATAATTGCTTGACATCTAGTGAGTTACGGGAGATAGTGAACAGTGCCGTTGATTTTTCTTTTCTCCTTTTTTGGAAATTAGCCATCGCTGACACAAGTTTTTTTACCATGGGTGGATTTGGAATTTATTTTTTTTTCTCTCCAGTTAGTGTGAATATTATCTCAGTTCATGACTTAGAGTCATTTAAGAGAAAGTGTTTGTGTTTTAGCTTTTTGATGCTATAGAGTAATATATGGGAGGATTTTTGCATGTTTTGAATGCATACGTAATGGCACTACATTTTTTTCTCTGGATATTTGTGTTCCAGAAATTGTGAGTTTTCTTGCACAATACATTAGTTGTATTTGTGACAACTTTGTGAGAGATAGGAAACTTGGTTAAGTTTTCTAATGGCTATGTCGTAGTACATATGGGGAAGTCTTTGCTTACACACTTTGAATTTGGAGTTCTGTTATAATGACTTGTGGCACATGGGTGATTTTTTCTAGAATTTTCTAGACAGTTTTATTTGCCGAGTTTTTGCCCTTTTTTAGCAATTATGCTAAATGGAGAGAGTTTTTATAGTTTTTTACTATAACATTGAGTTATTCTCTGGAGAATTGGAGTTATAATTGAGATATATTATTTTGGAGTTATATTTGAGATATAATATATGGGAGATATATATATTTTTGGCCATTTTTTATATTTGCCAATGTGGTATGAGCTATGTTTAGTTCAATTATTTTGCAGCCATCTTTGTTGCAAATGGAGACACATATTTGGAGATTATGGGCAATATTTGTGAGTATGTGAGTTAGATGCCTTGAGTGCACATTTTTTGGAGATATATTTTTTTGGAGCCTTGTTTTGTTCCACATGGAGTTATTGGGGAAATAGAGGTAAATATTTTGTATTTGCCGAAATAGAGGTGATTATTCTCTATTCCTGGAGTGGTGTCTTTTTTTTTACTGACATGTGGCTATTAGAGAAATAAGAGAATAATATATGGGGTTGGTTATTAACCAAATGGAGGAAATATTTTTATAACCGGAGTGGTGTTTATATTAATATGGTGTCTCATAATGGAGTTGGAATTAATCTTGGGCGGTGACTCCCTTTTTTTTTTGTGGTTATGGGAGTTTTTTTCGAGCAAAGAGAAGATTTCTGTGGTTCTCTTTTTTGATTTCGTGACTATTTAGAGAGAAGTGGCATTACTGCATTACGAGTCATATCCTGGAGTTAATTCTGTGAAATGTGTCAGTTAGACCTTTTTTTTTCTTGAGAATCTGAGTTTCCAAACTTATGTCTTCACTGGACAATTTTTATGCCAATGTTTAGAGCATGCGTCCGCAGGCGATTTTTCTGCTGACAAGCAATGTGATGAGCCGTGTGCTGAGCGTGTGCTGTTTCGTTTTCCTCTGATGGTGATAGATCAGAATTTTTGCAATATCTGGAAATGTTGGCTATAGCATTTCACGAAAGCGCATGTGTGAGAGTTTTGCTTTCTGGCAAATTCCGGAGCTTTATTTCTTGGAAAAACGCGGTAGTTATGCATATTACATGTATTATGTATTTTTGTGATTGGGGAATCTATTGTGATTATTCTTTTTTTTTTTATTATTGATTTTCTTCCTTTTCTATGAGAGTATGATTTGGGGATTGAGCTTAAGTAGCATTTCTTTTTTGGACGGGAGATTTGATTTTACCGGAGATGTGATTTTTCTGGGTTGTTACTTAAGTAATGGGAGTTTGACATCAAGTTCTCATTGTGATTAATTATTGAGCAGTAAAGGGGTTTTTGCTGTGAAAAGTTGGAGATTTTTACTGTTTTGTGGGAGTTTGAGAGAATTTTTGGGTCTGGGTGTTACGTGATTCTTTTCTTTCTTGAGCTCGTTACGAATTTTTTTTTTTTTTTTTTTGTTTTGTGAGCACATTCGAGTTCGAAATGTGAGTGCAGAATTCCGTGGAGTTTGCTGTGATTTCTGTTGTGTGTGTGCTGATGTGCGAGTTTGGATCATTGAGGTGGAGAACTTGATGTTTTTTCTTTCTTAGAGAGTTGTGATGATGACTTATGATTTAGTAGTCATATTAAAGGGAGTTAATTGGGAGACGTTCAGTTAGTATTTCTGACCTTTTTGAGATCGTTGTTTGATAGAGGTAGTATGTTTGGGTTAATTTTTTTGGATTGACCAAAGACTTGACTGACATAATAACACATACCCAAAGGAAAAAGTCGTTCCCCGATGCCAGCAAGACGTCCACCAGCCGTGAAGAGAGGTTGCTGTTATTTTACCCCAGGGTGATTACAAGTATTTCCATGATGGGTGTTCGAGAGAATTCTACAGCGTATTTTTTGGGGGATCTACAAGAAGCCGTGAGAGTGTTCTACGATGAGGGAGGCATTCCGTCTTCCTACAGTTTGCTACAGCCTGCTATAGCCTGTTGCTGTCTGTTCAGCTACTTGCAGACAAGCGAAGAGGGATATTCAAGAATCCTAATGCAGAAAATATGAGAGAAAATGCGTCTTGTGTTATTGGGAGATAAAGCGTGATAAGACTTTATTTTATAATGCCAGAGACGTGCAGTTTTTCTTATATTTTATTTTAAGCCTGCCAGTGTTTTGTATTATATAAGCAATTTTGCTAGGCGGGAGCTAGCATTTGTGCGAGGCTGAGCAATCTGTAAGGCATAGGGATTTTGATTAATAATATATTGTTCGTGCGTTCTCTGTGACCTATGGAATGTGGAGAACAGTGCAGAGGTAACAACCTGAGAGTAGCTGATCAATGAGTTTCTAGGGGGTGGCGTGAGATAAATGTGCTTAGTTCGTCGAGTCAATGTACGACAGTTTATGAACTCTTCTCAATTGCCTTTGGGAAACTGGTTGTAGCCAGTAATATGAGGCGTTGTCGAACTGTGTGTTCGTATGTGCGTGTGCGCCTCTTCTATTCATAATGTATCACTAGCCAAGTCTATGGGAAGACTTGCACAGACATTCGGGGGAGGAAGGCGAAGCCATGATGGCAGATGCCAAAGTGTTTTTTGTTTTTATTATCAGTGAGTGATATTCCGGTTGGGAATGGGTAAGTGTTACCTTTACTTTAGCCAAAGGGATGGCTTGTTTGATATCTTGTAAGATGTTCCATTTTATTAACTTTGTCTTTAAACTTGTGTGTGTAACTTACCGGAATGTGTTCTGTATCTTTGAACAGACGGATCTGGAATACCGGGGGACAGAGTTCCCAGTGGGGTGTGGGACTTTGGGTGACTTGACAATGAGTTGTTTTTGAGTTAGTCTGTAAGACTGGATTACTTAGTTAACTGATTTAGTTATTCTTGTAAATAAACGTTATGTTTATGATGCAAACTCTCTCATTTTCATTACCTGTTAGAATGGAGAGAAAGAGGTGGAGAGAGAGAGAGAGAGTGTGATTCCTCGGAGAGAGAGAGAGAGAGAGAGAGAGCCTGTGTGTGTAATGGGTGTGGGGGTCTGCCTTCCGTTTCGTGTCCATGCTTACCTATGAATACTGGGGGTTCTTCCCCCCATGTTATATATATACATACACACACACACACATATATATATATATATATATATATATATATATATATATATATATATATATATATATATATATATATATATATATATATATATATATATATATATATATATATATATAAGTCATATCACATTTCCGTGATTCATATACATATATCGAGCTACAATGTCCTTTAATATATAATTCGCTCTACCTCGGAATTAATATATTTTCATATGCTAAACCGAAGGGGAATTTTTTCTCGTTAATAGATTTGCCTGGACCAGGGCGCGAACCTATGGATCCTTTCAAACCCAGGAACGTCAGTGAAGCTTTACCTACTACACCACCGCGAGAGGCTAAAAGTTTATGTCGCCTCTCACCTCATATACCTTTCGTGCGCAGGTAATTAGTGGTTTGGAGACAACATCAACCCACTCGACTCCGGTAGTGTTTGTAGTGCTTTTGACAGCACGTAGCCAATCTATAAGTCATATCACATTTCCGTGATTCATATACATATATCGAGCTACAATGTCCTTTAATATCTATTCGCTCTTACCTCGGAATTAATATATTTTCATATATGCTTAACCGAAGGGGAATTTTTTCTCGATAATAGATTTGCCTGGACCAGGGCGCGAACCTATGGATCCTTTCAAACCCAGGAACGTCAGTGAAGCTTTACCTACTACACCACCGCAAGAGGCTAAAAGTTCATGTCGCCTCTCACCCTCATATACCTTTCGCGCGCAGGTAATTAGTTTGGTTTGGAGACAACATAACCCACCTCGACTCCGGTAGTGTTTGTAGTGCTTTTGACAGCACGTAGCCAATCTATAAGTCATATCACATTTCCGTGATTCATATACATATATCGAGCTACAATGTCCTTTAATATTAATTCGCTCTACCTCGGGAATTAATATATTTTCATATATGCTTAACTGAAGGGGAATTTTTTCTCGATAAATAGATTTGCCTGGACCAGGGCGCGAACCTATGGATCCTTTCAAACCCAGGAACGTCAGTGAAGCTTTACCTACTACACCACCGCGAGAGGCTAAAAGTTCATGTCGCCTCTCACCCTCATATACCTTTCGCGCGCAGGTAATTAGTGGTTTGGAGACAACATCAACCACCTCGACTCCGGTAGTGTTTGTAGTGCTTTTGACAGCACGTAGCCAATCTATAAGTCATATCACATTTCCGTGATTCATATACATATATCGAGCTACAATGTCCTTTAATATCTAATTCGCTCTACCTCGGAATTAATATATTTTCATATATGCTTAACCGAAGGGGAATTTTTTCTCGATAATAGATTTGCCTGGACCAGGGCGCGAACCTATGGATCCTTTCAAACCAAGGAACGTCAGTGAAGCTTTACCTACTACACCAGCGAGAGGCTAAAAGTTCATGTCGCCTCTCACCCTCATATCTTTCGCGCGCAGGTAATTAGTGGTTTGGAGACAACATCAACCCACCTTGACTGCGGTAGTGTTTGTAGTGCTTTTAACAGCACGTAGCCAATCTATAAGTCATATCACATTTCCGTGATTCATATACATATATCGAGCTACAATGTCCTTTAATATCTAATTTGCTCTACCTCGGAATTAATATATTTTCATATATGCTTAACCGAAGGGGAATTTTTTCTCGATAATAGATTTGCCTGGACCAGGGCGCGAACCTATGGATCCTTTCAAACCAGGAACGTCAGTGAAGCTTTACCTACTACACCACCGCGAGAGGCTAAAGTTCATGTCGCCTCTCACCCTCATATACCTTTCGCGAGCAGGTAATTAGTGGTTTGGTTAAGCATATATGAAAAATATATTAATTCCGAGGTAGAGCGAATTAGATATTAAGGACACTGTAGCTCGATATATGGATATGAATCACGGAAATGTGATATGACTTATAGATGGCTACGTGCTGTCAAAAGCACTACAAACATTACCGGAGTCGAGGTGGGTTGATGTTGTCTCCAAACCACTAATTACCTGCGCGCGAAAGGTATATGAGGGTGAGAGGCGACATGAACTTTTAGCCTCTTGCGGTGGTGTAGTAGGTAAAGCTTCACTGACGTTCCTGGGTTTGAAAGGATCCATAGGTTCGTGCCCTGGCCCAGGCAAATCTATTATCGAGAAAAAATTCCCCTTCGGTTAAGCATATATGAAAATATATTAATTCTGAGGTAGAGGCGAATTAGATATTAAAGGACATTGTAGCTCATGATATATATATATATATATATATATATATATATATATATATATATATATATATATATATATTATATATATATATATATATATATATATATTATATATATATATATATATATATATATATATATATATATATATAGTATATATATATATATATATATATATATATATATATATATATATATATATATATATATATATATATATATATATATATATATATATATATATATATATATATATATATCTATATATATATACATACATGTATATATATATATATATATATATATATATATATATATATATATATATATATATATATATATATATATATATATATATATATATATATATTTATATATATACATATTTACATATACATATTTAAATTGCTTATTTTGTTGACCGATGGTTGACCCAGCAGATGATATCAGCAATGACATTCTTTGAGACGATAGATATCATCATTTTGACTCCCACGGAAACAAGTGGAATCTTAAAATGACAGATTCAGCGTTAGCTCCCACGGAAACAAAGCGATCTCCGGGTATGTTGACGCAGCACTTGGGGTGGCGCGATTTGGGAAGATTGCTGCCTCGACAAGACAGGTCACGTCTTATGCCCGTGCATGAGCGGAAGCAAGGATCTAGTTTTGGGTAGATTTTATGGGTGTGATAATGAGCTGTATATGACGTCATGCATTTGTTCCAGTGCAATGAACTTGTGACTGATAGTGTCCTTTAAGAAAGTTCGTGCTTCTGTATGTTTCCCCTACATAGTAGGAAGGTAAGATAACTAAGTCAGAGAAGCACCCAAATGGGAGAAGCAACCTGGTTTTGAGTATGGCCATATACAGTTATATTTTGCTAAGTGCTTATACTCACAGCTGGAATGGCTAAGTGTAATTTTACGCCCATGTGGTTGTCTTTTCATATTTATACCTTTATTTCAGAGATGTCCTTTTCCATGACTATTTGATTTATGTCATTTTGGTTTATATGCAATTTATCTATGTGGGGTTCCTTTTCTTTCTTTTTTTAATATACCTTTCTGACAACTTCAGTGGGAATCTAACTGATAGTTCCATGGAAATGGTGTGGGGAGAGCGGTGAATTATTTGGATTTTGAATTTTAACTTATTCAATTAAACATTGGTTTCTTTTAGAACTTGATATATTTTAGTTAATCCTTTATTCTTAAATAAATGTAATTTTGTAGTTCACAAGTCTGATTTAGCTACGTATCTGTGAGAGAGAGAGAGAGAGCGAGAGAGAGAGAGAGAGAGAGAGAGAGAGAGAGAGAGAAAGTCACTCAGCTTACTGCTCTATGGTCATGGCTACCAACATACCTCGAAGAGGTAATTTTTATATCCCTCATCCTCTCTGAGGAGGGGGTGGGGTAACTGATTTGTGCATTTAGTTTTTTTCTTCCATTAACATATGTATAACTATGTATATATATATATATATATATATATATATATATATATATATATATATATATATATACACACCTATATATATGTATAACTGAATCACGAAAGTTAGGAACGTGATAAATCCATAAAATAAAGATATATGCCACGAAGGAAAATAAACGGCAGAGTATCCGCGAGACCTTTCGACATTAAACGTCCTTTACTAAGCAGAAACTGACATACATGAGGAAAAAGACAATAAAAGAATATTCGTATAACTGACAGATAGTGATTTTAAAGAGATTAGTACCTTAAATATATATATATATATATATAGTATATATATATATATATATATATATATATATATATATATATTAGGGCTTGTGCCTTGTATGATAAGGCGCCCTATGAGGTAATGTTAGACTAGCGATAATCTATACGCTAAGTCGGTTGGTCATTGCACTTCCATCTTCAATGGAGTGTCTGGGGGTTTGTAGATCACTTACGAAGTCGGGATTATGACGATGATGTGTTAAACTCATGGTTAGGAGGTTCTTGTAGAAAACACTAAGTATAAAAAATTATATTATTCTTCTGAAGTTTTACATGGTGAAGATCAGGTATGATTGTACAAGTCTTCTAATAACGATAGCTTGATCGCTTCTGCCAATGATGATGGCTAATCCTATTCCTCTACATGATAAAGCTTAGGTTAAAGAGGTAACAGGTCTTCTAATGACGATCTAACTAACTTGTTCTGCCTGTCTACCATCTCTGTTACAAGTTATGAAGGAACAGACAGTAGTTCGAACATATGAACATACTATCAGATGACATAGTTTCATACGAACACACAATCGAATGAGACACGCTACAGATCAACGTAGGCCGTTTGGAATAATAGGTCGGGGTAGTTGTCTCAAGCAGGGAGCTTGGACTAATGTTTATAAAACAATTGATGACTACAGGTGACGGCATGTTATCTTAGCCTACATACTTATTGTATACGTCATCCTTAGCGTCTTCTAGTCTGATCACATTCCTGCAAGCAATCTGGTTGACCTCTTTAGTTTAGGACTTTTATATTATGGACTAACATTCCATATTTTTTTTATTATGTAAACACCTTACATCAGCTCGGTCAGCTACAAAACCAACAACTGAATATTACTCAACTTGACTTGCATCTGACTTATAGGAGTGTGATACAGACACTATGAATGAATATATATATATATATATATATATATATATATATATATATATATATATATATATATATATTATATATATATATATAAGTAAATAAAAATTCATGGTGTACATGAATTGATTCAATAATAAAATAAAAAGAAAAAAACAATGATATTGGTAAAATAATAGTGATCACATGATATATAATAATGATACAGTTTTTCACTTCATCTCATTAAGATACTTATGCTACAGAAAATACTAATGTACTCTGATAATTGCATAGAATGAAGATTAACATGATAAAATCATATTTTAAACTGATAAAAAATTTCATATATGAATTGATAACATTATTAATGTTTATGCTGATTTGATTCGTTGATTTTTACGCTAAATGTTATATATCGATTCATTAATTCATATACTAACTCATAAATAACTGCAGATATTGGTAAGATAAAAAGGTAACATATTGATTAGAGGCTACCTGATTTGTTTATACATATGTATATGGATTCATATAATTATGATTAATATGTGTCTTTACTTTAAATAGATTCCTATTGCGTACACGCAAAGATATATTTAGATTCTGTTAGTTTATGATCATTTTGATATAAGAGATTCCTATTTAAATTATCCGTTATTCTACCAAACGATTGAACTCTGGGTGATCAAATATATTATTGGTTTTCTTAATGGAAAGGAATTCACACAACGTGTTAAGGAGATTATTATTGATTTACACCACCCGAGTCACAGATTATTATGTGTTGAATTCCATATTTACTGATTTAGCACTCATAAACCTATTCCTAACGCACTCAATTGCGGCGTTTGTTTTTAGTGCTATTTTCTCTATAACGTGTCAAGGAACTATTAACACTAAGAAGTGTTTTATTCCCTCTGTCAGACTCGTAATTCTGTTAATAATTTCTACGTATATTCTTTCAAGATTGATTTGGCTTTGGACAGGATAGGCCCCTAAACTGACAGGTGTCTTAGTGTATCCCTTGTTTTCATGACACATGTTACAATTAGTATGTGCTTTTTATATCTGTAAGCATTGTAGGCCAGTTAAAATAGTGATTGGCTTTCTTTTGTGACATACTATGGAACCCTGGATGACGGAATGCAACCAGTTTATGACGATTGGTATGAAAGAGATTATTATTACTACCTGGTCGTTAGTCATCTGCTGTGTTTCTTCGGGTTTTCCTCGTCACGAGCCTACCAATATAATACTACATTTGATTACATTATTCTGATACACATACCTTAAGTATACTTTTGCTTTAGGGTTTCTGCTCGAAGTGTGTATTGTTTTTGCTTAGCCGCTGACCTGTTTCCGTTTCGAAGTGTTATTGTTTTTGGGTGTTATTGCTGCTGACTCTGTTTCCGTTCGAAGTGTTTATTGTTTGGGTTATGTCTGTTGACGCTTGCTTTGTTCAGTTTGTAACAGTTCTGCGCTCCAACCCAGATATTCAATGCTCGCGATCTCTTGGGTTAAGGAATTTTCTTGTTTAGATACGATTTTACAATAGGCACGGATGTTTCTATATCTTTTAGTCTAATTAATGGTTCTTTGCAGTATGGTGCGGGATTGCGGGATAATTGCGTCAGCTATTGATAATTGCTTTCCCAGGTAGATATCTTATCTTGGCTCCAAAGACCTGAATGATCATTTGTCACCGAGTTCCTTTGGACTGTGATTAAAGCCTTTGAAAAACTCGGTAAAGGACTCATGTTCAATAAGGACTTTATCAGGATAGCCATAGATTATGAACTTAAAATGTACTAGTGTTAAAGATACCTAGCCCTTCCTTGCCTATTTACTGCATATTACTTTCAGAGGGCTTTAGTTTACGGTGAATAAAAAGCTATAGGGAAGAACTGTTTATCATATTACTGAAGTAATACCCTCTTACCTTCTTGGTCTGAGGCGTCTGTTGCAATAAAAAAAAATTCCTTATTTAAATCAGGGATTTTTAAGTTAGGTAAGCTGCATTTTCCGCTTTTAAGATATCGAACGCCTGTTGATGCTTTCAGACCATAATAAATCTACGCTCTTCTTCGTAAGATCTGTTGAAGGAGCTGTCATGATTGAAGAGTTACATATTTACATACGATTGTAATACCCACTACAGCGCAAAAGTGCTGTATCCCCCATTTTACGTTAATAAGTACCGGAAAGTTATGAATAGCCGACACTTACCATGGACTACTTTTAAGACCTTGACCAGACACATAAAACCTAGATAAACATGTTCGGTTTTAAAAAACATCACTTTAGATATTTTACTCTGAGATTATTTGTCTTTGTCTCTGTAGCACTAGCTCTACTTTATGTGAATGTACTTCTAAGGTATTAGAAAAAGATTACAAGATCATCCATATAGGCATGTAGGGTATCCCCTAAAAGTCTCCAAAACACTATATTATAATTGGGGTGCAACGTAAGCCGGAGGCATACGTAAAAATGATAATGTCCCTGAGTGTGCTGAAAACGGTATATGAGGTACAATCACTTAGGTAATGGTATCAGGTAAAAGCCTTTAAGTAAGACCAAGTTGGTGAAAAAAAAATTATTCTAACCTAACAGAGATAAGATGTCGTCGGTACATCGCACTGGAAATTATCGGGAGGTCGTTTCCTTGTTTAAGCGACAGTAATCTGCGCAGATACGCCAAGTCCGATCTTTTATGGCAGGACGTTTGAGGGAAAAAATTATATGGGCTTATTTGATTTCCTAATGGCTCCTATTACTACATTTTTCAACTTCGTCATTTATCTCTATTTGAAATTTCATTGGGGTTCTACACGAAGGTACGTATTTAGCTTTATGTTTGTCCTTAGACCGTATTTTGTTTTCAATGACATCTGTTTTCTCCCAGAGATCACTCGCTAGTGGAGAAATCTTCCTGGTATTCAGGTAGAAGATAAAAAAAAATCTGCTGAATCACCTCTGCTTGAATGACTTTACGGATATTACTTTAGATGATTATCAGAGAGATTCATCCACGACTGGTTGGGCGTGATTAAAAATTAGCAACAATAAAAATGCGATATTTATAACTTCCGTATCCACGATATGTATACTTTTAGGGCTTTGTTCGCGGAAATCGTTATATTTCAGAGTGTCGGGAAGGATTAAAATTTCATTTCCCAGCAAAGTCTTTTTAACACGCACTAAGACATTCGAGGGTGCATGCTTCTCGAGATTTTGCGTGCAAAGTGCGACTGCGGTTGTGGAAGAATTCTGTTGGGTCATTTGTTTTGAACAATGTTACATTTATGAGACAAATGTATAAGTTCCTTTATATAATGTATTATTTGATTAACTGTCTCATTTTTGTTCAAACGGATTTTAATATGAATTTGAAGGTTTATAGGATTTCCCTTTGATAAACACGCCTTATTTTTGTCAGGATGTAAGATAATATTTTGTATACCCCTAGATGGATCTTACAATTACACTAGATACAGATCAATGTTTTTTTATAACTATAGAGGTATCTGTAAGCGCTCGCTTATCGACTTTCTCATTAGGGAAGTTCGAACAACAGACGGTGATCCGTAAATACAGGATAAATACGTGTACTAATGAAATAAATCAAGATATTCTAATTTTTTAACGGCGCGTACATTCGGGCTTAATCCACCACTACTTAATAATAACTTATGTATAAAAAAAAAAAAACGAAAACCTGCTCTGATTACTTTTTATACGGTCGTGTGATGCATAGGGAAATTCCTTTTTAATTTTAAAAAGGTATTTGGGATGTATGATCAAACATCGCTTTTTCCCCACTCTGCTAGAGTCGCTTATTGTGTGGAAGTTTGCTTTGCTTTGAACACTTCGGCAGTTTTTTGACTGACCTTGACCGACTTGACTAGGTGACACAGTAACCGAGTTTGCTTGTTTGATTCTGAAAGGCTACTGTTTCTATTCTTTTTGTAATAATTAGGATCCTTCCTCTTTATTACCATCGGTAACGTATTGTGTGTTTTTAGCATTATGTTGCTGGTTACGTATAAAGCAATGAATGACGAACTATTAGGAACTGAGCGATTACTAATAAGAACAAGTTATCTCTACTGTATTCAATATTAACTGTTTGTACTTCATTCTTTGCTAAAATTTGAAATAGTGAGGGATCCTGGTCAGCGCATTTAGCCTGATGAAAGTTTTTACAGACATGTTATTCCTTGCAATCCAGCCATATTTTAAAGTTGAGTT
>NC_061092.1:65811789-65836789 GCF_015104395.2 Macrobrachium nipponense
CTATAATCTTGAGCTACTGTGTAGTGTAACTGTGCAAGGAAGTAAAACTACGGTCCTGTCTTGTTTTAAGAACATTTGTTTTGTTTATATATTTACTTTTCTATAAAAGAAAACCACTGAGATTCCTTTGTCTGTTCGTCCGCACTTTTTCTGACCTCACTTTATCTGTACTCACTTTTCTGTCCGCCCTCAGGTCTTAAAAACTGCTGAGGCTAGAGGGTTGCAAATTGGTATGTTGATTATCCGCCATCCAATCATCAAACATACCAAATTTTAATCCATAGTGATGTATCAAAGTAGTATCTGGTATCCTAACCAATATGTTACAGTACTAGAATTTTGAGAAATCGAGATCATATAAAGTAGAAAAATTTACAATAATTTCAAGAATCAAAGCAGAAAAAAAATCCTCTTAACCTCCATCCTTATGTGAGAACGCGTTTCGTTTAAGACTTCCATTATTTGCTGAAACCTCCAAATTAGTGACGTCTTACCTTGATATCACCTTTCGATTAGAATTACAGCCTCTCGAGGCTTCGGAGGTGAACTATCTGTGTATGCAAGTCCATTATCCGGATTCGATTTCCACCTACCTATAACAGAGAGAGAGAGAGAGAGAGAGAGAGAGAGAGAGAGAGAGAGAGAGAGGTGTTCTTGTTTTCGTGATCGTCATTATTGTAAGATGAATTGTTAACGTAGGTAAACATCAGCCTCCCATTTGGTAATTTCGAAATAAAAAATCATGAAGATTTTTCCACTAATTTCAATGTACATTAATAAAAATCATCTAACTGATACAGCATCTTTGTTCTATATCTTCGAACAAAAGCGCTAGAGAAGTTGATTGTATGCCGGGTGGTGCCTCTCAGGGCAGAAATTATTTTCTATATTTACGGAGAATTGGAAAAGAGAGATAAAGAGGAGAAATTATTTACTTTTAACAATGACTAAACTTTATGCTATCTCTCTTCTTTTATCTCTCTGGAAGGCTATAATTGTTTCTCTGTAGCTATAAGAATGACAGCAGTTAATTTGCTTGAAAATTTCGTAATGTTGTGGTCGACCCACTTACAGAGAAAGGGTAAGCAGCAAATAATTGCTATTTGCTGCTTTACCATATTCGCAAACTACAAAATGAGATATAACATCGAAGATGTTTTCCCGAACGTATCTTACATTATAAAAATTCAGGGTAATTTTTTTTTAATTAGAAAAAGAATTTCGAACGACTAGTTTTGATAAATATTCTTAACCTTTTGTTAAAGCGTCCTTTTTTTTTCTAACAAATTTAGTTAGAATAAAGAACCACCGTCCGAAAGTCGATATGAATCAAATGCATTTCGAATTAAGAGGCAAAAGAAACCAATTTTTCCTTTTTATAAACAATGATAATGGTCCAACCAGACAACCATGGAATGGGAATTAACAAAACGAAATATATTAATTCGACATCAAATGCAAATTAGAAACTTCAACTCTGATATACACATTCCTTTTCATTGACTTTTGATGTTTTTGAACTTTCGCGAAACAATGTGAAAATTTATGCGCTTTTAAACTTTTCTAGATAATTTTTAAAATATTAAAATACCGTTTCTTGCATTCGATAAAGAGTCAGGAAGTTAAGGTTGATGTATAAGTGGGATAGAAGTTAAATTCCCAAATCTTTCACGGAAAAACAAATTTCCGGAAAGGTAATAAAACTATCCATCTCTTTCTCTCTCCCTCTCTCGTTTTAATAACATTACTTTGTGTCAAATGGTTCATGTTCCTGTTCTCAACCATCCTTTGATAATTTTTCCCTTCTCTCCAACGGTTGTCACTTTCTTTTAATATCATTGTTCGCTTACAGACTGTTCCCTTGTTTCTTCCAAAAATGACCCTCTCCCTTGCTGTGTGTGGTTTTTGATCCCTAGGATGGGAGAGGGCTTTGTCTTTTCAAACGTGTTTCTTTCATTCCCATACTCATTTCCACTTTTCTTTCAACAGAAATTAATATTAGCTTTTGCGTCAAAGTACGTCAGAATTGAAAAATCTAATTTTGTATTTGCCACGCATAAAATAGAAAGAAATATTACTGTAATATGCAAATGAAAAAGGTATCAAAGTAAACAAAGGAACGAAAATTGTCTGTTTTGTTTACACCTTCTCAATTGTTCTGTTTATTGAATAGGATTTTCACCGTTCATGTTGCTTCTAGGAATCAGTTTCTTTTTCTTTTTTAATTCTTCTCTCACTGATTTATATTTACAATTCTATCATACTGTTCCGTTTGAGAGCTTGAAGGTTATTGGGTTATTTATATCATAATTTGTATTTGTTTTTCAGGCTTGATTATGTATTTTCCTCATTAACTTTGTTGACAAGAGATGTATTAATGTAATTAAAAAGTTAGCAAAGACATCGAATGAATTCTGGCCTCAATTAAAGTAAATTTTAGCTAAACCAGATGAAGAAGAAGAAACTCAAGAGACAGATGAAAACGTCGAAAAAGATTGTAAGTGGAGAAGCTGAAGATAATGTAAGCAGTTTAATTCAGTGAGACTATTTGGGAGCTAAGATCATAGATGGTGGAAGGATGAAAGTGGCCGAATGTTTAGGAGGTTAGTGGGTGAAAACTGTTACGAATGGAACAGGCGACGCAGTAACTGCAGCAGAAGTTCTACACAAATTGAGGCAACAGAAGGAGAGCAAATGAAAGCTGAGTAGCCTGAAGTTATGTAAGTTGGATTGTGAAAGCGAACGTCGATAATGAAAGCAGAGAGATGAAATGCGGACTCTGTTAATAGTTATTTGCCAAATATATGTGAAGGATAGAAATTGAAGTTGGGAAGAGGGCAATAGACATGGAAGGGTTGATGAAATGTTGATGAGACGACAGATACTGCAGAGGCCTACGCTGAGGTTATTTGTCCTAGTTTTCATTGGTTAACAGTAAATATGTAAAGAATGAACTGCTGCAATTATATCACCATCAAGTTTGATATTTATGGCTCCATATCCTTGTTTCCATTTACTATCATAACTTTACTACTGACATTTACTCTTAAATTTCCAAGGTTCGGCAGTTTCTGTTCACCACCTCCAATCAGTTCTCATCATTACAAACATCAGCCAGTCTGAAACTCATTTCATCAATGGTCTCCTCTCTTCTCTCATAATTTTGCACCTACATCTAATGTACTTTACCCGACTTCATGTATATTAACCATCCAGAAGGATATGAAATATCCATAGTGATTTAAAAGGGCCTTTTGTAATTCCGTTTTATATCAAACATAAATTAACCAATCACTTCTTCTAGGTTTTTGCTAACATATGTTTGTATCACATAAACTGGTAATTGGTCTCAACACCATCCTCATTTCCCCCATACTTGTTCTGCCGTAAGTTTTACACAGTCCAGTATGCCACATTCAACGTCTCTCTTTTACTCTCAGCTCTACATCAGTTTCATAACAAAATACTTGATCCATTCACCCTCTTTCCTTTTGTATAAACTCGCACTCCTTGCCTTTCAGTCCTGCCATTCCTTGCACTGCTCTCTCAGTCAAAATCCTACCATACGCCTTCACTAGAATGGTTAATAATATCATACCCTTATACTCATTCCTTGAGAAATTTTCCTGCGGCCCAATGTCTCTACTAATAACACTGCCTGCCTTTAATTCGCATTTTCACCACCATACTGCAGCGTCCCAACTATGATTCCATTCACTGTTATGTCCTTTTTGTCTGCAACCTCATATTCAGTGGCTTCCATATATCCTCAACTGCCACTTCCATAACCATTGGCAGACTTCCACTATCCTCCACTCTTGGGTCTTCCAGCTCAGCTTCTCTCATGTCTTCCTAATTCAACAAACCTCCGAACTACTCCATCAACCCGGGACTCCTTTCTCTTCAGGGATGTAATTGCTCATCAGCCTTTCTCTCACTTCTCAGCAGAAAAACTTCATATTCTCGTCAAAGTACTTGATTACTTCGCTCTCCTAGTTCCTCACTGGACGAGTCGATTACATAACCCCCCTACCAATCTGATAACCCAACTTCTTCCCAGTAGCCACCAGCGCGGAATCAGAGGAATGAACTTCTGGTGATTATAGATTCATTTCTGTGTATAATTGGGTTCGGATACCACATAAGCTGTAGGTTCCGTTGCTAAGTAACCAACTGGTTTCTAGCAACTTAAATAAAAATCTGGTAGAGCTGTTAATCAGCTCCGTAATCTGGTAAAACTAAGATATACTTATTTTTTAACCTCGTCTGCCTTTTTAATATTTTTCTTTGTTTCGCTCTCCCTTTCCTCTTGACTACTTTAAATTCCTGTATTTGCTTTGTGTTGTTAGTGCATTATACTATGACTGGCATTAAACACCACTATCCAACAGAGCTCTCCGCCTCTATTCCAGAAGGGAGAACTTTGCATTTCATCCTCATTATCCAGCGTTTACAGGGTAAAAACTATGGATCAAAGAATCAGAAATCTCTCAATTTCCAGGAGACGTAGAATTCATTTTTGATGCCTTTTCTCATTTCATATTCTGGGAAATCACGAGGACGGATATTAGAAGAAATTGCTCTTTGAAATCAATTCCTTCTCTTTGGTCTCCTCTATCTCTCTATTCTCTTTTTGATACTTTTTTAGTGTTTGTTTCATACTGTTGAGCACGTTCATTATTATTTTTAGCTTATTACTCTTTTCACCAACATCGATTTCGCCCTCAAGTATCAATTATCTTGAACCTAAAAGAGGCACTCAGCACAGTGTCAAAGTTCGGTATTACCAATAACCTCTCTGGATTGTCCTTTGAACCCAGACAACCCCTCTTAAAATTTGCGGTGAAATGTTTTCTTGGTTTTGGATACAGTCAAATATGTCTTTTCTTTTACCATATATTCCTTATCACTCTAAACAAATTGAGTAAATCAAATGTGTGTGATTTTCTTCACTAATTCCTTATCTTTGCAAATATATATATATATATATATATATATATATATATATATATATATATATAATATATATATATATATATATATATATCTATATATATATATGAGTAAATCGTTTTCACTAGGCAGTCACAGCCTTAATCGAATACAACTGCCACTTCAAAAGACATCCTGAAACTGTTTTACGAAAAATATGTAAGCCAGCACAGTAATTCTATTTGTAGTTTCCTGCATTGTGGTTGACAAATTCCCAAAGTACAGAAAAAGATCGAAATATTTGGCGTAACACAAAACATTACACTTTTCATTTAGACTGAGTCCAGCTTTAGACGTCTAACTAATCATAATAATCCTAATTATGGTTAAATTTTCGCCATCACTACGATGATATTTGTTGGTTATATTAGTTATAATTATAATTTCCTATTTGATGAATTCAAGTTTTCTTCAAATCTTTCACGATAAGCAAAACAACATTAGTATAACAATATCTTCACAGGCAAAAATGGTGAATAATAAGATACAAACTTGAATAAAGTATATCCCAATATAAATGTTCAAAAAAGGTTCTAATAATCTAATATACTTGAACATTTTCAATGACATCATCTCAAAGGTTTATATCTCTTTCAAAGTGGTGGCTTAAATGATATATGTAAATTATATTGTAGGGTCCCAAGTGAACCCCACACATCTCCATCGCACTGAAGTGGACACAAGAAACACAGCATACATCATGCATCTTTAGTACATTAATCTTCTTTGTTATAATTATATGTTAAATGTACCGTCATCATCCTACGCATTACAATATCAGCATTTCAGCCAATATACCTTATTAAATTCAGCCATGTCTTGTGCCTGCATCAGTCTACATGGATATTTCCATCTCTTAACAAATACAAATGAATGTCGTGACCTCTATTTTCGTTCACCTGGTGTCAGGAGCTACATTTCCACTCGCAAGATCTATTGCCCTGTCTGTTTGTTGTCTGAATAAATCAGTAATTTTGTAGACGCTGCATTCCTTCGCTACAATGTTTTGCACGATTTTTGGGGAAGATGCAACTCTGAATATAAGTTATTAGTGCCATTCATCTATATCAGGGTATTTGCTGAGTTGTAAAGAACATCAGGAACTGATCAGGAATGGCCTTAGAAATATTTGGGTAATATACAAAGTGGCAACTGCACCTGTGAGGAATTCAAATGATTGTTGCATTCAAGAGACAACTGGAGCCATATTTAACATTATGAATTGACTGCCATCGACAGTGAGATATAAATGAAGTTACTTTAATGCTTATTATAATTATTCATTATGCTTCGGTGTATTAAGAAAACAAAGAAATAAGCACATACTGGGGCAAAAGAAGTGTGTGTGTGTATATATATATATATATATATATATATATATATATATATATATATATATAATATATATATATATATATATATATATATATATTGCTACGTCTATAGAACGCCTCGCCTTCCCAGCAGAGTTTTAGTTATATTTATTATTATAAAAGTAGCAGCCATGCCTTCTCCTGAAGCGACTGTTGTTGGGAGAGTGGGTATGTCGTGGAATGATATTTCCGGTCTGACGGAAGCTTAGGGTAAGAAGAGGCAAGTCACAAGAGTAGCTAGGCTTCGAGATGGATTTTAGGGACTTCTACAATAAGACCTATTTTCCTTCCCAATTTGCTGGCGTTGTGTTTACCACCTTTCAGGCAATGCTCGAGGCGGTTTTTGGAAGCCCCGTGATTCGAAAACAACCAGTATCGATCTCAGTCGGCTGCGAGACGTGATCTCGGACAGAGGTCAAATTGCCAGCCTCCCAAATTAGGCCTACCCACGACGTACTGGTGGACACGAACCCCAGACCTGAACAGAGGTCAGGCCGCATTCTTCTACAAGGATACACAGAATATTGCATAAAGGTACTAAACTTCAACCCAGCACCTTTTACTACCATACGAAACTCTTGCTAAATTCATTTTCAATTCTCATTTTTACCCCTTCTACATCAAAGCCCTTCGTCCTCATCGGGCCACGTGCTCCCCTTTGTGACTTGTTAAAGACCAAGCTTTCGTGTATACCTCAGTGAACCATTCGAGTTTACCTTCCCCAATGTTAGAGAATTAATCAGCCTTAATCAAAGCAAGAAGTCATTTTTCCTTTTATCTCGTTTAATCTGGGATTCTTTTCCAGATTCCATGAGTCACGTGCCGTCTCTGCCCGCAAGTGTGCATTACCCCAAGTGAATGAAAATCAGCTTGAATTGAATGAGACTATAAGCCCCAACGTGGGGGCCAATATCATTTAACTTTTCTCCAGGCCAGCACGGGCCTTTTAGTAAATAAATAGTTGTTAAGTAACGAGCTGAGTTTCTGGCGACCTTCCTCTAAAGAGATTATTAATAACTATCAGTTTACGGTAAGTTAAAGCAATTCCCTCTTGAAATCCCTCAATCATTTCTGTTTACGTATCTAGCCTCTCTCAAGGCCGCTATATACGTAAAATTGTCGACCTCGCCGAGGATCGAATCCGGGCTTGCTTAAAAAAGCTTGTAAATCGCGTTATCCGTTGTAAAACGTAAACTGTAAATTATTTTACAAAAAGTAAATCAAGCACACTTGCAGGGAAAGAAGACACACTGACTCAAGGTAAGGTATTCCATTCATTAATATGATTATTCTATAACCAATGTTAGCTTAAAGGTACGTTTTAAGTATTTTTATTGTAGAAGTGTGTTAAAACAAATGCGTAGGTAGAAATCTTATTATTGTAACGGCGAATGCGCCAGAGCTTTATTTTAGCGGCGAGCAAACAATTTGCCCCGCGAATTCTCTGTTACTTTGTGCTGTCCTCGTAGGAGCTTACACTAACACGTGTGCAGATAGATGCCAGAAAGGACCAGATCAAACTAGGAAGTGCTTTGCCAGGGTTTATTGCTGTGTTTGAAAGCCTAGCTAGTTAGGAGTGTTTACTAATAGTTACGGCAAAAGAAGTGTACAATTCTTTTGTCTGTGATATGTTAGGGTATTCATTTTTAACTTAGTTTTCATTCCAAGTGTTGGTAACCGCTTACCTCTCAGCTAATTCAGCTTCGCGCTCTCTCGCGCCTGCGCGGTCTCAACCAGCCTTCGTCTCATTCACAGCGGCAGCCATGTTTGTTTTCTCTTTCAACAGTATCTAAACAATTTAAGCAAAGTAACGTAAGTCACGAAGTTTTAACGTAAATAATATCAATGTCTGTACTAGTATCTATCGTCCTGCCAGAAAAATTAACGTAATTCGCCTTGAATAAGAAAGTAGTATTTTGTGTTGTAAATTGCCTTCGCATTTACAGAGAATCAGCTGATTCGCCATCACTGCTAGCACACCGTGGTGCTAACCCGCTCTTCTCGCCTCACGTGTTTCACCTCGCATCGCTCACTCGCGCGCTGAGCGAAAATTTCATTTCACTTAACGTAACCTCATTTACAATTGTTTGCTAACATCGTTTTCAAATCCTTACCGTAATTTTTCACTTGTCCTTACGTAAAGTTAACGTAAATCTTAAAAGTAGAGTCACTTGCAAGAATTGTTAACGTAAAACGCGTCTTTGTAAATTTCATATTGAAACGCAAATCATTTCATAAGCGCAAGCCGCTAACATTAACGTAAAAATCGTTCACCACGAGCGCGTTATCATTTTCATAAAACGTTATCCAAAAGCAATTCTTTCACAAAAAACGTTAACGTAAGTAGATAATTTAACGCAAGTTGCGTCATATTAAACGAACATTAGTAGTTCAATTCAAATATAAGGGAGTTCATTCATATATCATTTTTCACCCTCTCCGAGAGAGAGAGAGAGAGAGAGAGAGAGAGAGAGAACCAGAACCCAGTATTCACGAAGCCAAGAGTACTACATCTTACCATTAATTATAGCATGCAGAATTAACATTATTTTAGTCTCTTGTGTCTTTCATTTACACAGCGTGATACGTACGCGCATGTGTCCATTGCAGTTTGCAAACATTTATTTATTTCATTTACCGAGTACTTCAGCGAGGGACTGAGCATTTCTAAAATTTCCATTACCTGTCGTTGCCCGAGTGGTCTTTTCATTTTCTTTATCACGAAAGACTTGCGTATACCGCAAGCACAATTCGCACAGTGTGCACGCAAATTCATTACTTCCAGACAGGGAAGTCGTTAACCAGTTTAGGACTGGCCACCACCATGCACGTCAGGTCTTACCATTTCACAGTGCCACTAATTCTTGACACTGTCCATCGACTGGCTGCTGAAGTACTCCCACCTTTACTTTCTCTCTCCACTATTACCCTCTGCCATGAGCAGTGCCATTTCACTTCAGTATATTTAAGTATACTGCATGTAGTGTCCGGGACACACCAGCACGATACCAGTGCTCCAAGGAACGCCTCCATAAGGGCCATTGCACCTGTACAGGCCGTACAGGTAGCCATTAAACCTGCGTGTCCGTCCTTACGGAACGCCCAAATAATTAGTGTGTCCGTGTACAAGGGTCAGTGATCCTTCGGAACACTCAACAAGGGAACGCCTCCCAGAAGTGCCGCAATAACCAGCCCTAAGTGCTGACAACCTGCGTGTCCGTCCTTACGGAACGCCCAATTCATTAATGTCCGTGTACGAGGATCAGTGATCTTTCGGACCATCCCAAGGGAACGCCTCCCCAAAGTGCCGCAATACCAGCACTACTAGTGCTGCCCAAGGAACGCCTCCTCATAAGTGCCGTGCACCTGTATTGGACCTACAGGTAGCCCATTCCAACGTCTCCCAAGTTGGGAAACGCCTGTAAGTGTGACGTGCGCCGCACACTTCATTCGATTTTTCCACCTCATCAGAAGGTGCCCGTCACAAAGTGCCACCGAGCACCCAGTCTTTTCACTTTCATTACACGTCGCAGAACACATTTCCAAGTGAGTGCTACTTTCCACAGTAGGCACTCCCATTCCATTCAATACCCTTTCCTGGCCTTTATTCTCATTTTCATCAGAGCCTCTACTGCAGCCTAAGGGAAATGTCTTCCCCTGCTTCCCGCGACTTCTTTGCCAGAGAGCTAGAGAAGCTCGGAGCCCTCATAACTCTGGGCAAGGAGGCCGGTTACACTGGACCAGCACTAGACCAGTGGATAAAGGCGCAGCAGGCTGCCGCGCGCCTGCAAGAAAAGGAAGAAAGGGAAAACCAGAGAAAAGCCAGAGAAGCAGAAAGGAAGGCAAGGGAAGAGGAGCGAAAGCATGAGCTCGCTCTCAAGGAGAAGGAACTCGACATCAAGCGGGAGAAGGCCCGTAAGGAGAGTATCCTAGCTCAAGCCACTCTGCCAGCTTCCAGCCCTGCACCCACTGTCTCTCTTAGTCCCGCCGTCTCTGGTCAGCCTGACATCCTTTCGATTTGCAAGCCTGGTCCTGATCCAGTGCCCGAGATAGAAAAATTTCTTCCGCACCATCTCAGCCTCTTACCCTTTTACCGCCTACCTCCTCCCTTTTGGAAGAGGTAAGCCCACCAGTTAACCCCAGACTTGTTTTCCGAGGGTGATTCAACAGAGGTTTCCTTAACCTCCCCACGTCAAATCACTGCCAGAGAGGACTCTTCACCTGTGCCCGAGCACACTGCCAGCCTTGGTGACTCCACAGATTCGCAACCTGTGGGGGCATCTCGGTCTTATCATCCAGTGCCACGGAAGAGGTTCTGGAACACGTTCTGCCAAGACTGTGGCCGCAAGGGTCCACATGTCTGCAAATTACGGAGGGTGCGCTAATTGCAATATTCCTGCCATCGCAATGGCCGTAACCATCCTTCTTCACTAGGACCCCCAGCTAAGGGCCCTATAACTGTTGCACCCCTCCAAAGTCATTATCAGCCAAGCCACGTCAGAGCCTACGACGACTCTGGCGCTCAAGTCTCCCTGATACGGGAAGACAGAATCCCCCGAGGGGCTACCGTCGATAGACGACAACTAATCACCATCGAAGGTATCAACCATATCAAGCTGATCCTTCCGACCGTCCAATTGAGGGTCACCAGACCTCATTTTTCCAGAATTTGTACCCTTGCAGTTGCAAGCTACATTCCAGGAGGTTACGACCTCCTCCATAGGGCAAGACATGAAGTCTCCCTCGCATTCCAAAAAGCCTAGGGGTCCTAACCCCACAACAAATCACTCCAAAGCAAGGAGTCATCGCAATTCTACTTCCTCCAGGAAGTACATCCACCAACAGTCTCCCCCGTTACCAAGGAGGGAGATTGACCATTCACAGTTCCGTTGCAAGACCTGTAACGTAATAGGGCACTCCACAAATTGGCCTAGGTGCCCTAGCAAGTTATGTGCAGCGGACACTGTCCAAGTCCCACAAGGCTTAGCCTTCAAAAGAGACAGGACCCTCTGTCTCCCATAACCAAGGGCACGCTGAGAGGTATTGCACCTCCGGTACCCGCCACAGGTCCAGTCGACCTCAACTCTCTGCCAGTACCACTTGGCAGCACTGAGCAGTGCCAAGCTCCGTCCAGCCTGGAGTAGAGCCCACCAACCGTAACTTGACCTCTGCGCCTGGCCCCGAGCTAGCGCCGGCGCCTAACCTTATCAAGGATCCTCCTACAGGAGATCCTCCAACAGGCATGGAGCTTACCACAGCCCATGGCCAATCACTAGTTCAGTCTTCTTCACCCTCACCACTGTCGCCCGAGGATGAACCTCCGGCAGACCTAACATTCTCACCTCCTCTGGAAAGCCAGGAACTGCCCGACCAGGAGTCAGCCTGGAGTTTTCCCCTTACGACGGCTGTCGCAGCAGCCGGAGTGAGGGCCTCCCCTGCAGTAGGTTCCACCTCTACGACGGTTGCTGCAGATACCGAAGTAGGGTGTTCTCCTGAAATCCCTCAGGCTACCACTGCCTCTGCTCCTGCCGGCGTTTCTGGCCTTTCCCCAGAGTCTGTGCCTCTGTCTACTCCTAGGACTGGTATAGCCAGGTCCTGGAGGAATAAGAAGAAGAAGAAGAAGGGACGTAACCAATCATTAACAAACTAACACAAAAGAGCCACATGCTCTCCTTGACACCTGTGCCCGAGGTACAGTGTCGCATTCATTTGCAGAATGATCCTGGCACCTACCCAGAGAAGGTAGCCGAGCCCTGAATCTCTGCCCAGTAGCACTAACCCTCTAACCCCTAGCCATTGTAATACTAACCCTCACTTAAATATAATTACCTCATTGCATTTCCCTCCTGGTAATTAACCACTCATCATCCCCACCCCACGCATCATTACCTCTCATTATGTATTTTAACAGTTCCGTCGCTGAACTACTGCTGTGCGTACCACACTCTGGAATGATTGCGTCTTCATTTAACTGTATTGAGTAGGTTAGGCTAATGATTTAGTACCAGGGCATTAGGTTAGTAGCAAGTAGAATTTTCAAGTAACCTTATCTAGGGGTAGAGTAGACTGTCGTCACAGACAACCCGTAGTTATTACTTAGGCTAGATTACATCACTACATTAAGTTAGTACACTTAGCATCTTTGCCTATAAGTTAGGTAGGCCATTGTAGTCAGCCGTATCGCTGCTCAAAAAACTTCAAGTTAGAGTAGGAGAACTGGGTAGTCGAGCGATATCACTTATTTAAGCCACGACCTTCACGCCCGAAAGGGAGTGAATGCCTTCTTAACAGGGGGAGCTGCTACGTCTATAGAACGCCTCGCCTTTCCCTTCCAGCAGAGTTTTAGTTATATTTAATTATAAAAGTAGCAGCCATGCCTTCTGAAGCGACTGTTGTTGGGAGAGTGGGTATGTCGTAGGAATGATATTTCCGGTCTGACGGAAGCTTAGGGTAAGAGAGGCAAGTCACAAGAGTAGCTAGCTTCGAGATGGATTTTTAGGGACTTCTACAATAAGACCTATTTTCCTTCCCAATTTGCTGGCGTTGTGTTACCACCTTTCAGGCAATGCTCGAGGCGGTCTTTGGAAGCCCCGTGATTCGAAAACAACCAGTATCGATCTCAGTCGGCTGCGAGACGTGATCTCGGACAGAGGTCAAATTGCCAGCCTCCCAAAATTAGGCCTACCCACGACGTACTGGTGGACACGAACCCCAGACCTGAACAGAGGTCAGGCCGCATTCTTCTACAAGGATACACAGAATATTGCATAAAGGTACTAAACTTCAACCCAGCACCTTTTACTACCATACGACTCTTGCTAAATTCATTTTCAATTCTCATTTTTACCCCTTCTACATCAAAGCCCCTTTGTCCTCATCGGGCCACGTGCTCCCCTTTGTGACTTGTTAAAGACCAAGCTTTCGTGTATACCTCAGTGAACCATTCGAGTTTACCTTCCCCAATGTTAGAGAATTAATAAAAAAAAAAAACAGCCTTAATCAAAGCAAGAAGTCATTTTCCTTTTATCTCGTTTAATCTGGGATTCTTTTCCAGATTCCATGAGTCACGTGCCGTCTCTGCCCGCAAGTGTGCATTACCCCAAGTGAATGAAAAATCAGCTTGAATTGAATGAGACTAATAAGCCCCAACGTGGGGGCCAATATCATTTAACTTTTCTCCAGGCCAGCACGGGCCTTTTAGTAAATAAATAGTTGTTAAGTAACGAGCTGAGTTTTCTGGTGACCTTCCCTCTAAAGAGATTATTAATAACTATCAGTTTACGGTAAGTTAAAGCAATTCCCTCTTGAAATCCCTCAATTATTTCCGTTTACGTATCTAGCTTCTCTCAAGGCCGCTATATACGTAATAATATATATAATTATATATATATATATATTAATATATATATATATAATATATATATAATATATTATGTATAATAATATAGTAATATATTTTTAAATATAAATAATATATCAATATCATATATATATCTATAGATACTATATCTAGGATATATTATAATTATATATAAGATATATATATATATCATATATAGATAGATATATATATATATATATATTATATATATATATAGATATATATATATATATATATATATATATATATATATAAATATAATAGATTGATATAGATATATATATATATATAATAAAATAATAAAAATAATAAAAAATAAAAAAAAATAGATATATATATATAAAAATATAATATATATAAATATATATATATATATATATATATGATATATAGATATAGTATATATATATAGATATATATATATAGATATATAATGATATATATATTATATATATATATATATATATATATATATATATAATATATATATATGAATCCAGAAAATTAGAATTAGAAAACAGAGTAGAGAGTTATAAAGAGAAATAACATCCGCCATATAGACCTGGTCTCAAATCACCGTCAAAATCTGGGCGGGTATTTCTTGCAACATAGATAACTCTACTTCAGGTTCGAGGATTATTCCTGGTTAAGTTTGACATTTTTCATTATTTGAGGTTCTTAGGTATTGTTAATATTCAATATAGGAACAGTGTTTCTCAATCTCGCATTTTTTCTATTTTATTTTTTCGGATTTATATAAATTGCACATATGTCTATGAGAAATGAGTTCACACAGACCCTTCCTATCATCTCTTTGGAAAATGATTTCCTCGGGTTTTGCTCAGTGCACCTAATATGTGCCTTCTGTAGCGCCTGTCTGCTTTTATAATTACGTAAATTCAATAGATACAGAAAGAATTATTGCTTTTTGTTATTGTTGCGTTATTCACATGTTACAAATGTGTTAATAGATTCATTGTGTCAGGATCACATCATTCGTAACTAACACTCATTCTGGTTTAAATCGTCTTTGTTTTATGGACTCTGGGTACTTTTGCTTACTCGGGGAGTTAAGCCTACAATTTACATTGTTGCTGTTGTTTTTGTGTTGTTTGTTCTTGTTGAGAGGCAAGGAAAGTCCTGTGGAAAAGCCAAAAAAGGTCTGAAATTGGTGTTTAGCGCTGAGTTAAATCTATATTAATTATAGGATAGGATATTTATGATTTATTTATTCGAATGAAAAGGTAAAAATTAATTTTACCGTAGATTTTAGGACACTTGTAGAGTAAGCTGGAGGTCGGATCACGCATTGTTATAGTTCTCTTACCAACGAAGAAAAACAAGTTTCCTTCAAATGATGCCTTTTCACGAAAATTAAACTTTTAAAAAGAAAAATTACCGTTTGTAAGATTGTTTGTATCAAATAAACCGAACAAACAAAATTCAATGTGACATCTCTGGCCACACAAGAATTATACTGGTGGTCCTCTATGATGTCTTCGATGAACTCACTTCCGCCACAGTCGTATGTATGAAAAAGCCATAATTATGGAAGAGAGAGAGAGAGAGAGAGAGAGAGAGAGAGAAGAGAGAGAGCGAGAGAGAGAGAGCAGAGAGAGAGAGAGAGAGAGAGAGAGAGAAGTTGACCATGAACACAAACTCATGGTCTCAATAGGACGTGGATTATCGTTAAACTGCTTCTAAACGTTATGTTTGTGTGGATGTTTTTTGCGCTTTTGCGTTGCAATACATTTTGGGTGGTATACTGATAATGATGATAATAATAGTAAGAAGCTCTCGGAAATAGCACTACCTTACAATATTTACTTCAAACGACGACACGAGCAGCACTGTCGATGATAAAATGCTAATATTAGACTACAGCAATGAGAAAGACGGGAAAATATCTTTTACTAAAATCGTCATTTGTTCAGTGTTCGTGCATTTTACTACAGCGACTTTTGTATGATTATTAGTAAGACTTTTTTTTTTCGCATGAGTTAAATTTATGTATCATAATAATTCGCATAATATTTTGAGGCAAACTTTTATTTATGTTACGTTCCACCCGAAATCCTGCTTCCTAAACCTGTCCCTGACTTGGGAGTAAATCAATTGAAGCTACTGTGACAGTATGCCATCGTCATCCCATTCTTGGTCCTCTGTTACAGACCAGTCAATTCAACAAATGGTTCACATTGATGTAACATGAAAATACAAATACCCCCATTGGAGGCGAATAGTTTGTTCGTAATTCATTTAAGCAAAAGCTCGATTATAGAGATACTAGTGATCTATTATTCGGTCTCCGAGTTTGTTTATGTAGTTTCTTTTCGAAATATTTTGTAAAAAAAAAAAAATAAATAGTCTATAAACTCCTGCTAACAAGCATATTTTATATTCTGAGTGCAATTCACGAGTCATTATGGAAATAAGAAATGTTCGTTTTTGTGTGTGTGTGTGTGTTTTATAATGGAAAAAAATTTCAGTCCCATGTAAAACTAGTTTTTTTTTTCACTTAGGAAGTTTTAATATTGTCGTAACTTCGCGTTACTTAATTACCCCAGTCATATCAAGAGTAACCACTTCATCAGCGATTAGTAGTAAATACTTCTGCAAAAAAAGGAGCATTTTCACCAGCTGCCTCTTTTCCTGACTGCCTGTCCCTTTATCCCTCTGACTGACGTCCTCTGACAAGCAAGAGGTTTCAGGGGTCGGATTCCAGAGCGAAAGAGAAGCAACCGAATCAAGAGCCTCGTGGTCACTCGAGTGGTAGTGGTCACATCAATAGATAAGAGAGAGAGAGAGAGAGAGAGAGAGAGAGAGAGAGAGAAGAGCTTCATGCATGATTTTGTTTGAAATTATGTTATTCTAACAATTACTGTATTAAAATAATAACGATAAAGCAAGGAATAACTCAGCTGATGGATAGAATAATTTTAAGGCTAAAAGATTTTCCATTAACAGAACTGCCTAGATGTCATATATACCCTCTATTTCCTTCGGAAGGGACGTATCTTATAGCATAAACATGGTTACCATTGCTGATGATTAAAAAAAAAAAATTGTGATGCACGTATGTTTTTCTTGGCGGCCACTTGAACAACGAAAAAATCAGTGCCAGTTTTTGTGTGTGTGTGTGTGTGTGTGTGTGTGTGTGTGCTTCTTGTATATAAAAATGCTTTGCTTATTAAATCTTGTTAGGGGGTGGGAGTGGGTGGCGGCCTATTTTTACCCTACGTAAGGGCCTACTAAGCATTAAAGAAAAAAGAACACCGTAGTTTTTAAGAGAGCACAATCAGAAAACAGGAAATGAGAGTCATGAAACTATTACAAAGAAAACAAATGTAACTTCGGCAATAGCAGGAGAGAGGTTCGCTTGTCTTTAAATAAAATACGAAGAAGAACATTGTTATTTATTGCTCTTCGTGAGAAGAATCAAATCTGGTATTCGGAGACTCCACGCACAAACACACACAGAATAATGAAAACCGTCTCATCATCTTTATGTTATTTCCGCATCTTTGCTTAAACATTTGCTAAAGTTCGTAATTATTTAATGCAATGACGTATGAATAATCAAAATCTTTGGCGGCTGGTATGAACAGGAAAGAGCTTTAAATAAAAGAGAACATCAGACACGTCTGAGGAAGATGAAAGCCGAATATGAAAGCAGACCGGAAAGAGTTATTCATCCGAGCTCTTTTTCCCAAAGCAAATTTAACTCATCGGGGTCATCACCACTTTATGAAGCTTCTTTGGACGTCGGCTATTATCCTTTAAGTGTTCGTCTCTTGGGTGAATAATCATGTTCATTATTCTCTGGAGCCATATTAGTGTACATTCTGGCTACTGGCATCTCTCTGTCTGTCTGTCTGTCTGTCTGTCTGTCTGTCTGTCTGTCTCTCTCTCTCTACTCTGTCTTCTCCTCTCCAATTCCTAACTCTGATTAAGAATTCCATTTTTACCTTTTTGACGACGAAGGGCAACAGACTTCCCCCCTTTCCACAAACCACTGACAACCAGTTCGGATTCAAAGCAGACAAACTTCAACCGACACCTGCATCTACATCCCGAAAGAACTGCTAAGCCTCCTGAAGCTGCAGAAAAGAGGCACACCTTTATACACCTAACTGGCATTTTATATTGGCTGGTTCTCTACACTCAATTCTGAGTCAATACGACACAGAATTGGAGTGTACGACAATCGTATTACGAATACGTATTATACGACAATACGTATTGCGTATTGTCGTACACATTCGGTTCCCTAAACAGCGACATGCATTGGGTTTTGCATTCGTTGTATAGCATATCAAATTCCTCTGCATTCTCTCTGCATATCTGTTTAATACGTACACAGATGCCCTGAAAGTCGAGCTGAACTCACTCCGAGTCGGATGCACCGTCAACTAAACAACAATAAACAAACTCTGTTAGTCGACGGTATGGTTCTAATTTCCCCATCTGTGTAAGGTCTCCAGCGACTCATCGACACTTGCCGCCAATATGCAAAAAGAATTTGATATCCTATACAACGAATGCGAAAACCCTGATCACTTAACATATTGCAGATCCAAAAAATTTTCCTCGAAATCATCGGCTGGAATTCGTGCAGGAATTTCCGTATTTGGGTCACATTATCCCGGACTACCTAAAAGATACGGCAGACATAGAACAGAGGCGCCGTATACTATGTGCAACTGGCAACATGATTGCAAGTGTGCCTTTTGTCACCGAGACACGAAAGTGCTGTTTTTCCGCTCGCACTGCTACAATATATATGGGCGTTCCCTTTGGACAAACTATACACGAGAGACCATGAGATGTATTACTGTTGAACAAAAAGACATTCTGAGACGCCTCACAAACACGCAGATGTCATAGAAAAACCGCCTGGACAACTTAAAAATCATTGTAAGACGAACAATGTCCAGTCTGATCACCCGAGTGAGAAACAGCAGCAATTCGCTCATACAAAGCATCCTAAGGAGTAAGGGAGAGATGGGAAAATGAGACGTTTGTTCCCTAAATGACTTAATCTTTGTATTTGCAAAGTGTCATCTGAAGAACCTGTCATTATTACTTTATTTGTACGATTATTTTTTTTATTATTGGTATTTTCTTTTGTTGTCTGCGTTTTTTCAGCTGATTTAGGACGAATCCGATGCGCTGAATCCAAAACTCACATTGGTTTTGCTCAATCAGGTCAAGTTTTGAGCTGTGGCCACATGTCGTATTTTTACGTTTTTGTTCACATGTACGCTTGTTTGGAGCATTTTAGAAGAAGTTGGTGGGGGTAAAATGCCAGTGTCGAATATTTTTTTTTTATTGGAAATTATTATTTTAATGACAAGAAGTATTCAGGTCCGATAGTTCTGGGTGATTATGTTGAAAAGTCATAAAAACCCAACACGAAATCTTCAAAAAATTGGTGCGGCAAAGCATAAAGTTGGTGGATCAAAACTAACTTAATGGGGCAGCCGCCCCACGGAGTGTATAGGAAGTTCCACCAGCGCATGTTCGGGTGTTTTCGCTTCATGTGTGTTGCGGAATATTTGCGTTGTCGTGCTGGTGGCGCCAAACACGGAACGCGGTGGGCTGTGGTGGTTGTGTACAGTGGAAGTGGCAACTAAACGGATGCCGCTGCTTGTAATTTTGTGATAATTATACAAAAAAGTTGTATTTCTTGAAATAACGAACTCTGAAGAATGTACAATACCTACATGCGCCAACCTTATGACTAATTTGTACATATTTTTGTTTTGCAGTTGAATGAGATAGCTTCGGACCAGAAGATCGTGCAGAAATAAGCCCGACGTGTTGTGCTACATATGTGGAGAATACACCATTGCTCCTAATAGGAAGCCAGTCACGGGTTTCATAAGGCGTGCTTACCATGCTTATTTTGGTATTAAACTTGGTGACCAGGATAAAGCTTGGGCGCCACCACATGGTGTGCAAGGCATGCACCGAGACTCTACGTGGGTGGACCAATGGCAAGAGGAGTCTGAACTTTGGAATTCCCATGGTTTGGAGGGAGCCGACAAACCATGTCACTGAATGCTACTTCTGCGCTGTTGATGTGACTGGGATCAACAGAAAGAACCGGGGCAGCCTCAAGTATCCTGATCTTCATTCAGCTCGCTGTCCTGTAGCTCATTGTGACGAAATTCCAGTGCCTATCTTCGGAAAACTTCTTGACATTAGTTACGAAGATGCCTCCAGTATTGAAGGACATGAAGAAGAAGAAGAAGAAGAAGTGTTGTTGAAGATGATGCTCCACATCCACTTTCCCAAAAGGAGTTGAATGATCTAGTTCGCGACCTCAGCTTGTCAAAGGACTCTGCCGAACTTTTGGCATCCAGACTGAAGGAAAAAAAACTCCTCTCTGACAGTGCTCGCATCAGCTTCTTCCGCAACAGGCATCAAGAGCACCTCCGTTTTTTTCTGAAGAGAAGGACTTGGTGTACTCTGCAGATATTGCGCAGCTTCTGCTCAAGCTTGGAGTGTCACAGTACGAACCCAAAGATTGGAGACTGTTCATTGACAGCAGCAAGCGATTACTGAAATGTGTTCTGCTACACAACGGCAACCAGTTTGCCTCTATACCCCTTGCTCACTCGACTACACTAGAGGAGCAGTATGAAGCGGTGAAGTATGTGCTGGAGAAAATTGGTTATGGTCAGCATAAGTGGTTTATTTGTGTTGACCTGAAGATGGTGAACTTTTTGTTGGGACAACAGTCTGGCTTCACCAAAGTACCCATGTTTTCTGTGCATGTGGGATAGTAGGGACCGTGCTCAGCATTACACGAAGAAGGACTGGCCTGTGCGGGAGGAATTGGTGCCTTGCAAAGAAAGGAACGTCATCAACGACCCTTTGGTGGACAGAGACAGAATACTCTTCCCACCGCTGCACATCAAGCTCGGCTTAATCAAGCAGTTCACCAAGGCTCTGGACAAGGATGGTGACTGCTTCACTTACTTGTGCCAGGCTTTGCCAGGATTGAGCATGGAGAAGTTGAAAGCTGGCATCTTTGACGGTCCTCAAATCCGTCAGCTCATCAGAGATCCAGAGTTCGAAAAACTCAATGAACGAAGTGGAACTGGAAGCGTGGAAGGCATTTGGCATTTGTTTTGGTAGTGAAGAACTTTCTTGGCACAATAAGGCCAGAAACTACGCAGAACTTGTCAACAACATGCTGACTGCTTTCGGAAACCTGGGCTGCAACATGAGCGTCAAGATGCACTACCGTATTTTCCACATATTGGACCGGTTTCCTGAGAACCTGGGTTCAATGAGTGACGAGGCAGGGGGACAGATTCCATCAGGACATGAAAGAGATGGAGACGGCAGGTATCAGGGTCGCTGGGACGCAGTCATTGATGGCTGACTACTGTTGACTCTGAAAGAGAGACCTCACTGCCGCTGAGCATTCCAGGAGTTCGAAGAAACGGAAGTTCAAGCCTGAAGTTTGAAAAATGGAGAAGCAACATGCAATTTACGTGTACTTACCTTTATCAATGCCCACCATTCAGTTTACAGTAATCGATGTTTCTATCAGGTAATCAATATATGTTGTTGGAAAAAAAATTTTTCTCTCTTAAAAACATATTTAGGATGATATGTGTTGACAAAAATCAGCTGATAATGCCACAAAATTGTAATCGATATTGTCACAAGATCTGATTTTTTCAAATCAACTTAGCACAAAAACCTGACCTGATGGAGAGAAACGGATGCCATTTCCTGATTCAGCGTGCAAAAATACCCTAAATCAGTTGTAGAAATCTAGACAACATTAAAAAAGTGAAAAATTGTTGCCCAGTGAATTTATTAATGTGAATTTTATCCGTATAGAGTTTTACTTCTGTCAATTTTCGTAGCCTTCAGGACCTGACTACTGAAACCATCAAACGTCCATAGCTGGAATTTAATTATATGCAATCTGTTCGCTAATTGTTATCCTTTTTAATGTTTTTTTCATTACTATTTTCAATATTATTACTGTTACTACCATCATTATGAATATTAACTTTTATACTACTTCATTAGGTGTTTGGATATTGCCAATTTATAACTTTTTGTCGTGTTATGTATGTTACTGTCTGTACTTTGTATATTCCATGTATATGGTCTTGTGCTGAAAAAAAACAATATTAATTTTTATTATTAGTTATTATTATTATTATTATTATTATTATTATTATTATTAGTAGTAGTAGTAGTAGTAGTAGTATTAGTAGTAGTAGTAGTAGTAGTATTAAATGCCTGAATTTAGTAAATGCTCAACCCTTTAATTAAACAAAACTTAAATCTATTTCCATATATAACGTCCATCGTCACAAAAATAATTATATATAATACATACATACATATCGATATATATATATATATATATATATATATATATATATATATATATATATATATATATATATATATATATATATATATATATATATATATATATATATATCTGTGTGTGTGTACTTATAAAGCCACGATTTCGTTTGATAGTAAATTCACTATGGCTACGAAGAACTTGCACCCATGATGTATTATAAGTGACAAGTGCTTCTTCACCAGTGGTTTGTGAATTACTTCTTTGTTAGGTAGCAACGAAGTACAGTGATTATGACCACTATGCTTTCAAGAGAGATCCAAGTGGATATGGATTCTGCAGTATACATGTTTGTCGAAGTCAGTTTTTTTCTTCTTCTTCTTACTTAGAATCAATGTTAACCTACCTCCACCTTGACAGCTAATTAGTAAATTTGAAGCGCTTGGCTAATTATGTATTTTTGTCCCATACTACTGTGTATTTCTGGGTCGTTGCTAATTGATTTTCGACGTTAAAATCTTGCCAAAGCATCAAATATGGTTCATATTTTGGAAATAGCAATTTGAAACCACAACCTAATCGACAAAACCAGGCAGTGATGTATAATGTTGATAATTAAGGCAATTATCAGAGTAAATCAAAGAAAATTTAAAGGCGAAGAGAAACTTGGCTAAAATTAGTAAGCACCCAGAGAGAGGCTAGTTGTGACGTAAACAATGACGTCAGACGTAATAGCAAGGTTCCCAGTAGTATGATAATGAGCGTATAAACAAATATTTGACACTCTTATACAATCAGTATTAAATGAAAGGCTGGGCAAAGCATTGTTGAGAATGAAGATAATATTTCGGTTTGTCTTGGTGATAACGCGGGGGTTAATGAATAAGAATTGGCATATATGCATACGTCAATATTATAGAAAAGGAATTTGATAAACATACATATGACACAATATTATTATTATCATTGTACAATTTTACATTGATTGTAGGAATATCATAGCAATTGTAACAATCAGTTTATAATAGATTATCAGTTATACAAAGCCTTTTGGAATTGGTGAAATACATTAAAATAAAAAATACAATAATTTGGAGTTGTTTGGTACAATATTTTGGCCCGATGTACCTGTTAACCTTGCATAATAGTAACCACCTATGGGAAGCCTAGGAAATTGTCTCGTGACTGCAAGACTGCTTTCATGTTGCGTGTTCCTGCAGCATGCAACATAGAAAAAGAATGGTATAGTTGTCTTTCTGCTGAATATTAAAATGTATAAGGGCGATAAACAAGTATCAAGCGATTTAGACTAGGCGACCTTTATGAGAATAATACTCGAATGCCGAGTATGAAAAAAGAAAGATATACAAAATATTTTGTTTATATCAACGCCTTTCTAACTTTTCAGACCAAGAATAAACAATGGCCAAATTTTCTTGACTGCTAAACTGTCTCACTGACTACCTGCAACGACCATTATTAACAACTTAGCTATTCTACTGACCTTTACACACACACACACACACACACATACACACACACACACACACACACACACACACACACATATATATATATATATATATATATATATATATATCATATATATATATATATATAAATGCGCTAACTGAACGATATTTTATGTATGGTTGAAACTCCAGAGTATGAGTTGGTTTTCGAGAAAGGAATCTTGAATTCACCATGGAACCGTATTACACAATTGATATTCTCATTTGATGCCCATTCCCTTATTGTACTCTACTTAGGCGTTTGAGTGTTTGAAACTATAAAAGAATTCCATATACTACTAATACTTGTGCTACCAACATCTGGGTGTGATGCCTAGTAAAGTACGTCATACAACAGTATCAATGAGTGGGAGGGCCTTCAGTAATGACGTTTTACTGACCTCTGTCTACAAGCCAGCATGATTTAGCTAAATTTCCCTTTAAATTTCTTTCATTTATTCTGATAAGTGCCTTAATTATCAACACTGGACATCAGTGCATATGTTTTGGGCATTAGGCTGTGGCTTCAAATAGCTATTTTCAATATCCCTGCTTTGGTAATATTTTATCGACGAAAATCCATTAGACATGACCCTGACATGCACAGTAGGTACCAGTATATATCATTCATAAGTACAAAAACCCGAATTTGATAGTAAACGAATTCGTGGCTCACAAATCTGTGAATATAGAAATGTTACAACGTATGAGATAAAAACTCAAACTGCCGAGTAAAAATACGTGAATTGGCATAATCGAGATTAACTTATACCTCTCTTGGCAGCTTTATGGTCACAGTCACTGTATATATCATACAGATGCACAGTCGAGCTTTCGGGAATACATAGCTATTCCCATCATCTGGATCACTGTCTATAGAATGACATGGAAATAAACAAAACATTAAGAAAATTATAGTGACTGACTAGATCTGAGAGTATTAAAATTACCATAATTAATACCACTCTAAAGTACACAATAGTGTAATGTAAAATATATATGATTATAGGATACAAAAGGGACATAAACGAGAAAATTAGTAGTAAGTCAAAACTGACACAGAAACAATGACTAAGTAAAAAAAAATTTATTTTAATAAACTGAAATGGCCAAATAAAATAAGTGAGGAGACAGATACAGAAATATATAACAAATGAAGTTTCAAAATAAGAATAATGTTAACAATGTGCAAAAAGTAAACTGGAAAACTTACTGTTCATGTCTGTAGTTAAAAGATGTCTGCGCGAGTTAAGGGTAGAAGCTGGGAATGGAAGAGGGAGAGGAGTTGTGAATTCAAAGACAATGGAATGTACTACGAGGAAACTGAGTTCTTTTTTTTTCTATTGAAAGTTGGTTATTATTGTTTAGAATAAGGAGGGGCTCTAAAAACGGAAGT
>NC_061092.1:65841789-65844289 GCF_015104395.2 Macrobrachium nipponense
AAAAACAAGCACAACGAAGATGAAAGAAAGCTATCCTTGGTGGGTCTAGTGCTTTTTGGCGCCACCGTTTTGGCGCCGATTTTTTGGCGCCGGTTTTTTTTGGTGCTCATTCTTTTGGCCTCATACAGTTCGGCGCCAAAAAAGAAAAAAAAAATCATTTTGGCGCTAGAATGAAAAATAAATATTGGAATGAATGAAATTAATTTAACTAGGAAAGTATTTAAAACTTTATTTTGACATATAGAATAAAAATAATTTAAAACTCAGTGCATTTCATAATTGTGGGCTAAGCCACGCAAATATTCTAGAGGTATGGCCAGCAAGCAATTGTTCATAATAAACATCGCGGTTCTTTTGAATTTTTCTCAGAGAGTTGATAAATTTCCATATCACGGGCTGGTTAACTCCTAATTCCGCATATTCTTCTATGCGCAGCTTCTGCGTGATTATTAGTTCTGTCCAGTCCAGCGATGGTTCGTTCATATTGATTCCACATTTTAGAAAGGAAAAGAGGCGGGTGCCTTCTCATGGGTCGTCCAACGTCCTTATCCTCACCAGTTAATAAGTGATTGAAGCTCTTGCGGCAAGTCTTCTGACAAGGCATCGATGTAAGTATCTAAATGAGGAATAGGCACAAAACACAAGGCTACGATCATTTTTGCTTTTAAAGCAAATTCAGAATCATTATTATATAAAACTTTAAGCCCAATTTGTTTAAGTTGCTTATGCACGTTATGTGCTAAATGGAAGAATCAACCTTGTATCATACTCCTGGAAAACATTCTTCCATTGCTGATATATCTGCTTGGGTTTAATCCAGGAATTTCGTCACTAATCACTTGAAACATGCGTACATAAGTTGCACGACTTTTATTTGGTAATAAGGCATACAAAACCGGGTGAACTCCACCATGTCTTCTTGCCATAATTACATAAACTTGTGCAAATAATGGAGGAGCTAACTTGAAGGTTCCGTCAGCATCCAAACCTAAACCTCGGAATCTAGTAAATACGCAGTCAGCTCTGTCTTCAGAAAATCATGATCTTTCATCTTCATAACCACTGTCTGCTATTAAAAAGTTTTCACTTTCGCCATTATTCTTCACATAATTTTTGTACTCTTCGGGGATCACTCATTCACGAACACGAATAAGGTTTTGATGGGGCGAGGTCCATTTTGTTTCTTTTTCTCCTTACTATTTGCTTCATTGCGTCCAACTTTGGAAGGGCTCCTAGAGTGGCTTGAGAAACATTTTCCGTGCAAGAATTTATAATTGTTGATGGTTGATCTTGGCTTTCTCCAGCCCGACGCTTTAGACTCGTTTTAATCTCAGTTACTTCGACGCTTGCTGCTGACTACCATGAGAATGGTGATGCAATTCCTTTGTTACTTCATCGTTTTTAGTGTGAATACGGGCTTTGCATTCATTCTTGTTCTCACTTCTCCGAAACTTTATTGAAGTATCCTTCTTGCTGCGCTTGTCAAACAGAAATAAATATCCGTTATGAGAGAATTTGGGGTTGTCTCTTTTACTTAGTATCCTTCCTTCCATACTTGCCCATAGGTTCAAATAAAAAAACAAATACTCTTAGTTCTTGAAAAGAATCAGTAAAGTAAAAGTTCAAACAAGTAATTAATTCTTGAAAAGAATCAGTAAAGTAAAAGTTCAAACAAGTAATTAATTCTTGTAAAGAATCAGTAAAGTAAAAGTTCAAAAGAGTAATAATAGTATAAGTCGTTTTGGTAATAAGCATTAAGTAGCAATTTTTGGTCTTAGAACTACTGCTAGCGGCGCCATAAAATCGGCGCCAAACATCGGCGCCAAAAAAGAAAAAAAAAAAAAAAACCGCCGTCAAAACATCGTTGCCAAGCCGATCCATTCCGATCCTTGGTATTCCGCAAAGAGGAACTGTCCCAGTAGTTCCATATGCGAAAAAATAACACCTAGTAATTTACTGCAGGCCGAAACCTAACAGCCCCTGTAGTAATAAGAAAGTAGTACGGCCCCATCGATGGGAAATAGAGATTGAATCGGATTTAGTCAACCACTACACTGAGCCGACGTATGCAGGCCCCTAGGAATCAAGGCCACATTTACCAGCACTTTATAGACACCCATAATAAAATTACCATCCTTGCAAGAACTACTTAGGGACACCAAAATCCATACACAAGGAATGCAACTCAACCGTTCGTGATAGCAGAAACAGTCAGCATCACCATGCAACGTCCCAAAATCAAACGCGAGGTAGAAAGATCCTTTCCCTCGTGTAGCAGACACCTCTTCAACCACGTGGAACAAGAACACGAAGACGCGGACAGGAACACACTATAACATTCAATAAATTAAACTTATGTGTAATTAATATATATCATGTATAATATTTGTATATAATAACTAATTTCCAACTTATGATACCCAATTCTTTTGTTAACATCTTACCACAATCTTTTGTAAATACTTAAAACTAGGCCTAAGGCAACTGTACAGCATTTCCG
>NC_061092.1:65849289-65856789 GCF_015104395.2 Macrobrachium nipponense
AAGCGTAATATGAAAAGGCACAAATATTAGGAGAATGTGACCTACGCGTTTCCGAGATTTTCGGCCGAGAATCGGCGCGCGGACGGAATAAAAATATTTTTTTCAAATATTCACCATAAATCGAGATATTGTTCTAGAGACTTGGCAATATGTTTTAAAATAAAGATAAATGATTGAATATTACTAGACTGTAAGTAATTTGCTTACCCCCCAAAAAAAATATTTATAATATATATATATATATATATATAAATATATATATATATATATATATATATATATATATATATATATATATATATATATATATATATATATATATACTATATATAGATATATAATATATACGTAAAATATATATATTACATTCTTCGATTCTGGTACCAATACATAAATAAAAGGAATGCAGGTGACACTTCTCTTTTCGCATACAATGAAATGTCTTATTATTATTTTATCATGCACATTCAGATATATAAAAATTGTAATAAAATATAAAACTAAATATAAAATAAATGCAGAATACTCACTCGTAATCTGACTCTTCGTTCTATTTCTTGTTTTCTCCCTCCTCCATTGAAGAGTCTTGCATTTTTTCCTCTCGACATGACGAGGTACAGGTGGAGGAGGGAGACGCGCGACCCTTACGGCCGCTGGGATAGGCGCGGTTCCGTGCGCCCTCCCTTGACCGCCGCTGAGTCGCACTCCAATACAAGACCACACTGTGGTATTTGCGGTCACACTCCCCGAACCTGCATAGAGCTATCTTGCAGGTGCGACAGAAGAACCGGGTGTCTCTCCTTCTGCCATTCATATGGCACACCGGCACCGTTTCTTTCTGCCTGCGCCCTTCTAGGAGATCCAGTGTGTGATCCCCTGGCATTAGCCGACACGGAGGGTCCACTACCCGACGAGAAGGGGCGCGGGTGGGGCGTCGCAGGGGCGGCGGCAGCAGGGGCGGCGGCAGCAGGGGCGGCGGCAGCAGGGGCGTCAGCAGCAGGGGCGTCGGCAGAAGATGACCGAAGTTGGCACCCCGAAGGTCTGCCCTTTCCTCTATGGGTAGATCTACAGCTCGGGGCAGGGGGGTGGGGCAGACATGGAAGGCCACTCATTGGGATCACAAAGTTGATGAGGGCTTCCCCGGCTGCCTCAAGGAACTGTAAGTGGGTCATCCTCCGTAGATCGGGACCGTAGTACCCACAGTAGAGTACGTAGGCATTTTGGAGGGCCAACTGAAGGATGTATTTGAGGAGCTTCGTGTCCACCTTCTGGTTCTCCTGGCGAAGGGATAATATTGGATGAGTTGATCAAAGAGATAAACTCCTCCCATGTGCCTATTGTAGTGCCCAATGACGGTAGGGCGCTCAACACGAAACTGCTCATACACAACTCGGCCCTGTCGACGGTCTTCTTCCGCTGCACGATCTCCTCTTGGACAGGTTCATGGTCGTCGTAATCATGGGGACGAGTCGGACACCCTTCCAACAGATGACGAAGACAGCTCCCTTCCGCCGCCACTGTGTCTCTCCTCTTGCCAGATGTTGCTGATGGCTAGCGTACCTCTTGAGGGAATTCGGGGCCCCCACGCACCAACCGAAGGTACCACTGACGTGAACACCTGCATCATACAGTTCCTGGGCCAGGGATACCGAGTTATAATAATTATCCATAAACAGTGGTATCCCTGGTTACGGAACGATCCACAAGCTCGAAAACAGTGTCACGCATCGTGGAGGAAGAACCCCCGGATCGGAATACACCGAAAAGTCCACGACGTAGCCAGTGTTGGCCTCGTAATAAAAAAAAAATTTCACGCCATATTTCTTCGGCTTCTTGGGTTATACACTTTGATGCTTAGACGTCCTTTGTAAGCATCATCCCCTCATCTAAAGAAGGTTCTTTCCAGGAATCACGATGAGTTTTAACAGCGTTCACGAATATATTCCAACACTGGGCGACTAAAATGAGGCGATCAGAGTTATTCCGGGGTATGGCCCTTCGGTTGAAGGGCGTTAAAATATCTGTCCAACGCCACCAGGAAAGTATCACGGGGCATAATGCCGGGCACATAGGGCGTACATAAAGAAAATTACGCCTCCAATACATCCTGACGTCGGCAGCAGGAATCAATCCAAAAAAAACGTGGAGCCCCAAAAAATGCGCCATGTCAGGGAGGTCGCAGCCTCGCCAGTGATAAGATAATGTCGTGCGTAGTTCATCACGGCAATACCTGGCGTAGTCCACCGTCTCTGCTACCAGGTACTCCAGCAATTCCCGCGTAAGGAAAAGCTGAACAAAACCCAGAGCAGTCAGGGGAACATGGTACGGTGAGCCCAGGATTTGCCGTAAATGGATGCATGGTAGGTGGTGTGGGGTCCTCTGTCCACCCATCGTCGCTCTCGGACGACCCTAGGCTAGCACGACTATCCGACCTTCTACGTGCCCCCTGCGCGCGCGCGCGCGCGGGCACGAGCGCGGGCACGATTTCCCACACGAACCCCCCTCACATGGCCCATCTCCCTCACTCAAGCCTTCGCTTTCTGTATCCCCATCATCATCACCAACAAAACTTGATCCTAAATCATCGTCCTCCCCCTCCTCAGATTCCCCTCATAAGCACTATAACTACTAAATTCTAGTTCACTTTCGGGATGTGACCCTCGAACGGACATTGGGGGCAAAAAATAATCCTCGTCATCACTATGATCGGGAGTAATGTCCTCGTCACTGGATGACAACCGCCATCAAAATGAGGACTTGCCAAATGTCTCGATCGAGCTCCGATAAATAATCGTCAATGTCTCTTTGTTTGAGCCCTCCCAAATTCCTACGAATGCCCCTAAGGATGGCACGATGTTTCCTTGGGGTTACTAACGGCAATGAGACACATTCGAAGCACTTTCATCGACACTGGTCGCACAGAACGGCGTTGAGGAGCGAGGTCAGGTTGGGTGCTGGGTCCTTCGCCAGCATCCAAGTCCAAAACTCTTCTAACACGATCCCTTCGACGGGTAAAACGCGCCTTTCGCGTGTCATACGACGGTCGACATCTCTATGAACGTTCTGTACCAACACAAATGTTCAAAGTCTCGCACAAGCTCAGTCAAACACGATTGCGGCAAAAGATCGCTGACGGATGATGCTACGATGATTGCTGGCTGGAGCGAGAAGGAAGGATTCCGCGCATGCGCACTTGGGTCACGCTTCAAAACAAAACACGGCCTTGATCCGTGATCTTCCAGCATCCCCCAAGGCGCGTGATTCAAAAGTTTTCGGCTGGTAGGCCTATAAGTATTTTCCGCGAATTTTAAAAAAACTTTTTTGAGTCGACGTATGGTACGTCAATCGGCATACGGGAGACATTTTGACTCTACGTTTAATACGTCCAATCGGCGTAAGAGGGTTAATGGTAATTAATGATATTGGACGAGAACTCTAGTGGTGGTCCCAAGAGACGTGGAAGGCCAAAGGAGGCAGAAGATCCATCGATTAGGTTGGATTCGGTTTGCCACTACCGTAAATTAATTCTCTATTGACATTTATTTGAGAGAGACTGATGGGTTTCTTGGACAGTGAGGATAGTGTGTGACAACTTAACAATGGTGACTTAATTATTTTTTTGTATTTTAGATTCATTTTCTTTTATTTTCGTGTTATCTATTTTGGGGAAATAAGGGCTTTGTTTTGTATCTCAAGAGTTTGAATTAGCCCAGAGTTGATGAGTGATTTGCTGGGAACGACAAAGGTAGGTCGCACTACTAGATACCCTTAGTTTTAGGATTGCTTTCTTCTGATTAACCAGGGTCTATTTTGCACTGTAACAGTTTGGTGGCAGTCGGGAAGGGTAATCAGGCCCATGGATTATGCTTCTGGAGAGACTGGGGGTTACAAAGGAGTTAGGATATCACGCAGAGGTCAGGAAAAGGGATTATATTTAGGACTTATGGCAACTGTCTCTCTATAGCTGACGAGATATTTTGGTTGAAGTCAGCGAGTCCGTCCATGGGAGAACTCAGCCTTCCAAGGTAATGAAGTTGCAAAGAGTGTGGTTATGTGACGTGTGTTGTAAATGCGGTGTAAATATCTAAACACTGTGACTAAGGTTCGTCTTCCATTTTCTTTCCTTCTCTCTTCCCCTTTTCTGTTGGGCACAATGACACACATTTGATCAGCTTTTGACCTTATAAAAGTTTTGAACAGCTGATGGCCATGACCGTGAAACGATCATGGGATCTTCTCCCGCAGACTCGAGAATCATTTACTTTGAAATATTTGTGTTGGGGAATGGTATATGTATTATTTTCTTTTTGGTGGTGATTGATACATTATTCCTTTTGTGATGGTGATTTGGGAGGGAAACTGGATACACATTATTGACGTTATTAAGGTTAGGGCGAATCCTAAATAGTAAGGGCTCCTCTATGAAAGATAAAATGGTGGACACAAATAATGGCAGTCAAGTTTTGTTACATAAAGTCATAAATGTGACAGCAGGGGTTCCTCCTTTTTGGGGCATCGTTGATGGCGTTCTGTCCCAGCCAGTGCAAATTTTTTGTTGAGGGAGTGACTACTTTTTAAATGCCAAGGGAATTATTTTAAATCCGCGTACAAGGACTATGGTAAGAGTCAGCTGAGAAAGTGAAAATGCCTAAGGAGTTATGTATAATTGAAGGTAGCGAGAAATTAAGAGGTATCATTACAACCGTATCAGTGAACAGGGTATCAAATACAGGGCAATTTTGTAAAGAATTGTTGAATTTTGATGATACAGTATGTGGTAGACCTCCAAGATTGGAGTAGTGATAGTAGTTCAGTGGCAATTTTAGGAGAAAAGCTGAGTTTTCAGAGGCAGAAATGCAAATAAGGGTGAAAAATCTTTATGGATCTCTTAGCTAAAGCAGACTACAAGGAGCATATAGAGGATGTAAGCGAAGTTTTGGCTGAATTTGGAATATTGTGGCTTTAAAAGAGGATAAGTTAGGGCTGACTAAAGTGTTAGAACATAAAGCGAATCTAGAAGAGGGGACCATCTTCATTCCCGCATACCCTACAAAATCAGAGAACAGGTGGAGAAAGAGGTTAATAAATGGGAAGAGGAAGGTATTATTAGACCCAGTGTGTCCAGGTACAACTTTCCTTTGTTGGAAGTACCTAGGAAGGACGGGTCTGTCTGGGTATGCATAGATTTTCGCAAGTTGAACGAAAAAAGTCATTCCAATTGTTATCCAGTCACTTGCATGCCAGACCTTTCTATAGAAACTGGGGGACATAGAATATATTCTTCAACTGACCTTATGCAGGGATTTTTGCAGGTTCCCCTTAATGAAGAAAGCTGCGAATTAACAGCGTTCTCGTTGACCAAGTATCATTTCGAGTTTATGCAGACGACTTTTGGTTTATCAGGTAGTCCTATGACGTTGACGAGGTTAGTGAACACAGTTTTGCACGGGCTATTAGGCAAAAATGTCTTTGTGTATATAGATGATATATTGATTGCAAACAGACTCGATGAAGCATTACATGGAAGTGCTCAAGGAAGTTCTTAGGAGACTTAGACTAGTGGGGTTGGAAATGAAATTAAAGAAGTGTGACTTCTTGAAGAAGCAGATTGCATATTTACGTCACGTCATATCTAAAGAGGGAGTTATAGTAAAGGACGATAAAGTCAAAGCAATTGTAGATTTTCCTGTCCCTAGGACAAAGAAGCAAATTAGGTCATTCTTAGGAATGGCTGGGTTCTTTAGAAGGTATGTGCAAGGGGTTTCTATCACAGCAGCTCCTTTAACAGATGTTTTACGAGAGGATATTCAATTTTATTTGGGAGAACCGCAACAGGCAACTTTTCAAAAAGTTAAGGATGCATTAATGAATCCCCCTGTTCAGAAATTTCCAGATTTCAGCAAACCTTTCACACTAGTGACTTTTGCCATCCAGGAAGGTATAGGTGTTTCCCTTATGCATAAATTTGAAGGGAAACTTCATCCAATAGATTATTATAGCAGGAAATTTAAGACAAAGGGAAGCAATGAATAGTTAATGGCTACCATAGATGACTAAGCCTTTGCAATAGTATCAAGCTTCGTTCATTTTAAAATGTTACTAATGGGGAATAAAGTGGAAGTTCTTACAGACCACAAGCCATTATTGAATCTTTTTAATAAGCCAGATTTGTCGCCCAAGAAAGTTCGGTGGTTCCTAACCATCAGAGATATTGATGCAAAGCTCAAATACATAGAAGGCAGGCACAACGTGTTAGCAGATGCCCTTAGTACTAGAAGTTTTTATGATGTGGATGGATTTCAAGTCAGGGTGGTTACTAGTGATTCTATATACTGGGATATCAGTCTCATAGAGCAAAGGTAAGATGAGGATGAAATTTTGCAGACGCAAAAGCGTTCCTCAGAGGTGAATTAGTCAGGAAAGATCATAAGTTACCTTTTTCAGGTTTAGAATTAGAGGGCAGTCTGTTGGTTAAGAAAATAAAATATGAATTAAGGACGAGTGAAAGTAAAGGGGGTCGTGATTCCGAAAGTCCTAATTCCAGTAGTTTTAGATATGATACATTGCAAGTTTGGTAGTCAACATTTCGGAGTGGAATAGACATATATTGAGATGCGTAATTAGTATATGTGGACAGATGTGGAAAATTTTGTGAAAAATGTTCAGTGTGCAACACTTGCAAACCCGCAAGGGTAACGTAGCACAGAATAGGGTCATATCCGATACCAAGTAGACCTTTTCAGAGGGACATCTTGGGGAATTTTTGTGAATCAGGGTATGTCCACAAGTAATTATTGGTAATAATAGATGAACTGACGAGGGTAGTGGAAATTTTTCCAATAAGACAAAACAACTGATAAAGTGGCTATGGCATTTTTCAAAGGAGTCCTCTGCAGATATGGCTCGCCTGAAGTTTTGTTGACTAATAATGGTAGGGAATTTGTAAATAGGACCTTAGAGTGTCTGGCAGATGTTGTCGGGATACAGGAAATAACAATTATTCTATACAGACCTAAAGCTAATGGGTTATGTGAACGAACAAACAGGAAAAGTGTTCGAAGCTATCAGGAAGACTGTAGGACGAAATAATAAGAACTGGGATAGATAGATACAGTTAGGCATAACATTAACACCATGGTCAGTGATTCTATTAAAATGTCTCCATTAGACTGAATATTTGGTTATCAGGCACATTTGATTTGTTGCCTATACCCTATCGTGGGGAAGATACAATTAAGGCATCAATCTTTACGCCTAAAAATCAATACCACCAGAAATCACAATCACCAGAAATCATTACCACCAAAAATCATCACCACCAGAAAACTCGTCCACACCAAAAAGCCCTTATAATATTTCTCAACTCCACAGTATTTTCCCACATATTTCACCCAAATTATTCATTATTACAACAATTACCTCAGATATTTACTCCGAATCGCTGCAGCTGCACATAATAAGAAAATAGTAAAAGAAGAAAAGAAAAAAAAATAAATAAGA
>NC_061092.1:65861789-65871080 GCF_015104395.2 Macrobrachium nipponense
ATTTTCGCTCATCACACATCTATTTAAATTACTGCAAAAAGCAAATAAAAATATTTGCAAATCTAATTATTAAGAAGATGACCAACCTCCCAAGCTTTTACTGAAGTTTTTTAGATGGAAATATCACTTTAGTTTAGAAAGTCCAAAAGCAATATAATTCTCTCAAACACTGCCCTGAAATAGTTTGTCTGGTGCTTTAACTCTGCACAAAACGAACGAATTTCTTGCAATAATTTAAAATTTCAGCAATTTCTTTTTTTAGGAACTTATAAATAATAAGATTTTATGAAATATCTGGTAAAAGGCCTGAGGTAAAAAAAAAAAAAAAAAAAAAAGAGCTGTCACTGTAGAATCAGTTTCTGTCGAGGATTTAAGGGGAAAAAGAAAAAAAAGGGGTGGGGGTGGGGGGAGGGGAGGATGAAAAACATAAATTCTCGAAAAGGAGATAACAGAAAACCTTTAGGTTTAGTCTAAGGGTATATTGCTGATAGCATTTCCCATGATAATGTAAGGGTTCTTCACCGAGACTTCAAAATCGTAAAAAAAAAACATTCTTTAACCAACCTCCAAGGATTCTTTCATTTTCTCTTTCTTTCTTTCACCTTAGTTAAAATGGAATGAGAAAAGACTGCATGGGACTAAATTCTTCCTCTTTCTCCTCTTTGTGAGTTAACAAGGATTATCCACAGCTGCGTGATGCTCGAGATTCCTCTAGAATACTTTATCTTTGCACACTTTAAATTTAAAGAATATTGTGTAAATATTCCCTTGTGGGAAATATTTTTTGGGCCTCCGCAATCAACGTGTTACTCTCTCTCTCTCTCGTATTCATATATATATATATATATAATATATATATATATATATATATATATATATATATATATATGAATAATGAATACGGCATTAATAAAATTCTTTGACATTCTTAAGACAGCTTTCATCTCAATGAGAATCACATGTTATATTTTTTTAAAGATTTTAGGGGGTCACTAGGAACTGAATGGTTTATACAAAAAATGAATGGGCATAAGCCAACAAATTTGGATTTTTTATTCGGGAAAATCATATGAAAATAAAAAGAATGATCTGGGTGAGACAATAAAAAAAAATGCTTCAGCCTGCATTGAAGCGATTTCCATCTAATTTCCAATCGTTAAGAAAAAACATAACTATTCCTTGTTTTTACCTTGAAACAGACAAATCACTCGTGAATTACTGTTATACAGACTACCATTATTGAATACTGACCCACTTCAGCTTAAGACCTACCTTAAGACCTTAAGCTACAGAGAAAGCCGTTATAATCCTTAATAAGCGTTCATCAATCACATTTTGATATCAGTAGAATTTGACTCTGACGTTAAGCAATCAACGAGACTAACGAGTTCCAAAACTACAGAGCTAACAAATCCTAACTCGCTGTATATCGAGTATCACATAAAATGCCATTAACAAGCTAAAATCTGCGTTCAGCGTCAGCGTTGTAAATTTCTATGACCTAAGTAAGTCAGCTGTGTGGGATTTTTTTTTTTAGATGACTACGAATGTGTAAAACTCCTAACAGACCTTGATAATCTGAAAAAAATAGTGATGAGTAACCTCAAAGAATCATTAAAGGCTAACAAACGCTGTGTAAGGCTAATATGCTTTTTCTACTACTGTAGATCTTCAAGCGTTGATATATATTTTTTGCGTTTTTCATAGGTCACTAATTATTGTAGAACTGGTTGGTGTATTGTGACATTGCTTTGTTAAATTGTGATATTTGCCATGTTGCTGGAAAAGCTTATTGAATTTATTATCTTCTTGCATTCGGTGAATCCTTGTTTACTGTATGTCTTGGAAGCTGAGATTGAGCTCGCATTCTTTTGTTTAACTCTGGATGAATATGGAAGTGTTCCGAGAAACATACAGTTATCAAGAAAAGAATGAATAAGTCTGAAGAAGGGTGTTTTCCGAGAGTGGGTTTATTTGTTTTGTGATGTCACATTTAGGATTGACATACTTTTAGCGTTTAAGGAGAATTAATAGCAAAATTAGAGTTACCACAATGAAAATGTAAAAGAATGAATGAAATGTAAATTTCTCACATACTCCCTCCAACGAAAAAGTGCACCAACATCACATTTTCGAGAGGTTTTCAAAGTATTTTAAGATTTCATGAAATAGTATGATATTTTTGAATGAAATTCTAAGAGATTTCACTAGCTTTCTTTAGATTTTAAAAAGGTTTCAAGAGAGATTTGAAAGATTTTCAATAGGTTTTATGAGATCTTTCATATTCTTCAAAGATCACATGAGGTTTTCAAATTATTTTCAAGTGAATTTTTGACATTTTCAAGATATTATTAAGAGGTTGTAAAATTATTTTTAAATTTTCAAGAAGTCTTATGTTATTTTCAAAATATTATCATTACATATTCAAGAGATTTTTTAGGTGATTTAACTAGTTTCATGAAATTTTCAAAAGGTTTCATGAGAGTTTTGAAAGATTTTCAAAAGATTTCATGAGATTTTAAATTTTATTCAAATCTTCCAAAAGGTATTCAAAGGTTTTCAAGTATCTTAATGGTATTTTCAAGAGGTTTTCTAATGATTTTTTAAAAATATCATATTTTCAAGATATTTTCAATGTATTCTTAAAAGATTTTTGTAGGGATTTCACTAGTTTCATGAAATTTTCAAAAGGTTTCATGAGAGTTTTGTAAGATTTTCAAATCTTGTCAAGAGCTTCTAAATTTTATTCAAAGCTTCCATGAGGGTTTCAAAGGTTATCAAGAGTCATTATACCCTTTTCAAGAGATTTTCAAATTATTTTTAAGATTTAAAGAAGTCTCATGATATTTTCAAAATATTTGTAATGTATTTTAAAGGGATTTTTAAGGCATTTCCCTAGTTTCATGAGATTTTCAAAAGGTTTCAGGAGACATTTGGAAGATTTTCAAAACATTTCATAAGATTTTCAATTCATTCTAAGCTTCCATAAGGTTTTCAAAGATTTTAAATTTTCCTCATGATATTTTCAAAAGGTTTTCAAATAATTTATAAGATTTCAAAAATCTCATGATATTTTAAAAATATTTTCAATATATTTTCAAAATCTTTTTAAGGGATTTCACTAGTTTCAATGAAATTTTCAAAAGGTTTCAAGAGAGAGTTGAAAGTTTTTCAACGGATTTCAAGAGCTTTTAAATTTTATTAAAAGCTTCCATTAGGTTTTCAAAGGTTATCAAGAGTCATTATACCATTTTCAAGAGATTTTTAAATTTTTATGATTTCGAGAAATCCTATGACATTTTCAAAATATTGTCAAGGTAGTTTCAAGGGATTTTTCAGGGATTTAACTCGTTTCATGAGATTTGCAAAAGGTTTCAGGAGCGATTTGAAAGATTTTCTAAACATTTCATGAGATTTTCCTTTTTTTTCAAAGCTTCCCTGAGGCTTTCAAAGGTTTTCAAGAGTATATTTTCAAAAGGTTTTCAAACAATATTCAAGATTTCAAGAAGTTTCTTGATATTATCAACGTATTTTCAGAGTATTTTTAATAGTTTCTTAAGGGATTTCACTGGTACTGGTGAGTTCCAAAAGGTTTCAAGATATTTTTGAAAGATTTTCAAAAGGTTTCAATTATTTTCAAGTGTGTATGATATTTTCAAGGATTTTTACAAGCAGGTTTGAGACGATTTTTAAGATTTTAAGAAATCTAATGATATTTTCAAGAGATTTTCATGATATTTTTTTTAGAGATTTTTAAGGGATTTCACTAGTTTACATGAGATTTTGAGATTTTCAAAAGGTTTCAAATAAGTTTTAAAGATTGTCGATAGGTTCACGAGATTTTTTATATTTTTTTAAAACTTCCATGAGGTTTTCAAATTATTTTCAAGGTATTTTACCACATTTTTGAGAGGTTTTCAAAGGATTTTAAGATTTAATGAAATAATATGATATAATCAATATTTCTAATATTTTTGAGATAAATTTTAAGAGATTTCTATAGCTTTCTTTAGATTTTCAAAAGGTTTCAAGAGAGATTTGAATGATTTTCAATAGGGTTTATGAGATCTTTCATAATCTTCAAAGCTCACATTAGGTTTTCAAATTATTTTAAAGTGACATATTTACATTTTCAAGACATTTTCAAGAGGTTTTAACATTATTTTTAAATTTTCAAGAAGTCTTATGTTATTTTCCAAATATTATCAATATATATTCAAGAGATTTTTATGTGATTTAACTAGTTTTAAAAGATTTTCATAAGGCTTTGTGGAGTTTTGAAAAATTTCAAAAGATTCATGAGATTTTAAATTTTATTCAAAGATTCCATCGGGTTTTCAAAGGTTTTCAAGTGTCTTAATGGTATTTTCAAGAGGTTTTCAAATGATTTATAAATTTAAAAAATATCATGATAATTTCAAAATATTTTCAATGTATTTTAAGAGATTTTTAAGGGATTGAACTAGTTTCATGAAATTTTCAAAATGTTTCAATAGAGTTTTGAAAGATGTTCAAAGGATTTCAATAGCTTTTCAATTTTATTCAAAGCTTCCATGAAGTTTTCAAATGATTTCAAGTATTTTTCATGAATTTTCAAAAGGTTTGAAGAGATTTGTAAGATTTACAAAATATTTCATAAGATTTTCAAATTTATTCAAAGCTTCTATAAGGTTTTGAAAGGTTTTCAAGAGACTTTTTGATATTTTCAAGTATTTTTCAAATGATTTTCAAGATTTCAAGAAGTCTCTTGATATTATCAACACATTTTCAAAGTGTTTTCAAGAGATTTTTTATGGATTTCACTAGTACTGAGAGAGTTTCAAAATGTTTCCAAGAGAGTTTTGAAAGATTTTCAAAAGGTTTCATGATTTTGATTGTTCTCAAAGCTTCATGAGGTTTTAAAATGGATTTTCAAGCGTCTGTATGATATTTTCAAGAGATTTTCTTATGGATTTCAAACGGATCTTTCAACATTTCAAGAAGTCTAATGACATTTTAATATAATTTCATTGTATTTTTTTTTAGAGATCTTTTAAGGGATTCACTAGCTTACATGAGATTATGAGATTTTCAAAAGGTTTCAAAAAAGTTTTAAAGATTTTTAATAGGTTCATGGGATTTTTAATATTCCTAAAAATCCATGAGGTTTACAAATGCATTTCAAGGTATTTTAAATAGGTTTTCAAGTGTCTTCATGATTTTCAAAGAGGTTTTCAAGATTCATAAGATCTGAAAAAATATATATTAAAACATTTTCAGTGTATTTCAAAAAGATTCTTAAGGGAGTACTTAGTTTCATGAAATATTCAAAAGTTTCAAGGTAGTTTTGAAAGGTTTTCAAAATATTCCAAGAGCTTTTGAATTTTATGCAAAAGCTTCCATGAGGTTTTCAAAGGTTATCAAGTGTCTTTATGCCATTTTCAAGATATTATCAATTTATTTTTTAGATTTCAAGAAATCTCATGATATTTTCAAAATATTTTCAATGTATTTTCAAGGAAAGTTCCATGAGGTTTTCAAAGGTTTCAAGTGCTTCATGCCATTTTCAAGGTAGTCAAGAGATTTTATGATATTTTCAAGAGGTTTTTCAACGATTTTCAAGATTTCAAGTAGTCTCTTGATATTATCAACACATTTTTTAAGTATTTTTTAAGAGTTTCAAAAGGTTTCAAAAGAGTTTGAAAGATTTTCAAAAGGTTTCATTGAAATTCAATATTCCTCAAAGTTTCCATTAAGTTTTAAAAGGATTTTCAAGTGTCTGTATAATTTTAGTATTTTCAAGCAGGTTTCAAAGGATTTTTAAGATTCTAAGAATTCTAATGATATTTTCAAGTATATTTTCATGGTTTTTTTTAGAGATTTTCAAGGGATTTCACTAGCTTACATGAGAATGAGATTTTTTAAAAGGTTTCAAAAAAGTGTTAAAGATTGTTGATAGTTCATTGATTTTTTGATATTCTTAAAAAGTCCCAAGAGGTTTTCAAATATGATTTTCGAGATTTCAAGTAGTCTCTTCATATTATCAACACATTTTCAAAGTATTTTTAAGATATTTTTAAGGGACTCCACGAGTACCAGAGTGTTTCAAAAGGTTTCAATAGAGTTTTGCAAAATTTTCAAAAGGTTTCATTGAATTTCAATATTCCTCAAAGCTTCCATGAAGTTTTAAAATGATTTTCAAGTGTCTGTATATTTTCAAGAGATTTTCAAGCAGGTTTCAAAGGATTTTTAAGATTCCAAGAAGTCTAATGATATTTTCAATATATTTTCATGGTATTTTTTGAGATTTTCGAGGGATTTCACTAGCTTACATGAGATTTTGAGATTTTCAAAAAGTTTCAAAAAAGTGTTAAAGATTTTTTATAGGTTCATGAGATTTTTGATATTCTTAAAAAGTCCCAAGAGGTTTTCAAATGATTATCAAGGTATTTTACGACATTTCAACAGGTTTTCAAAGGATTTTAAGATTTCATGAAATATGATATTTTCAATATAGTTCCAACATAATTGCATGAAATTATAAGGGATTTCAATAGCTTTCTTTGGATTTTCATAATGTTTGAAGACAGTTTTGAAAGATTTTCAATAGCTTTTATGAGATTTTTCATATTCTTCATAGCTCACATGAGGTTTTTTAATGATTTTCAGGTGATATTTTGACATTTTCAAGATATTTCCTAGTGGTTTTAAAATATTTTTTTAAATTTTCAAGAGGTCTTATGTTATTTTCAAAATATTATCAATATATATTCGAAAAATTCTTATGTGATTTCTCTATTTTCATCAGATTTTCAAAAGGTTTTAGGCGCGTTTTTAAAGATTTTCAAAATATTTCATGGGTTTCCAAGGGTTTTCAAGTTTCTTTATGATATTTTCAAGAGCTTTTCAAATGATTTATAAGATTTAAAAAATCTCATGATATTTTCTAAATATTTTCAATGTATTTTCTAAAGATTTTTAAATGATTTCACTAGTTTCATGAAATTTTCAAAAGATTTCAAAAGTCTTGAAAGATTTTCAAAGGATTTTAAGAGCTTTTCAATATTATTGAAAGCTTCAAAGAGGTTTTCAAAGGTTTTCAAGTGTCATTATAAGAGATTTTCAAATTATTTTTAAGATTTCTAGAAATCTCATGATATTTTCAAAATGTTTTTTTCAATGTATTTTCATGGGATTTTAAGGGATTTCACTAGTTTCATGAGATGTTCAAAAGGTTTCAAGAGAGATTTGAAAGTTACTCAAAACATTTCATGAGATTTTCCATTTTTTTTTTTAATTCCCTGAGGCTTTCAAATGTTTTCTAAAAACTTCGATATTTTCAAGAGATTTGTCAACGATTTTCAAGATTTCAGGAAGTCACTTGATATTTTCAACACATTTTCAAAGTATTTAAAGACAATTTCAAAACGTTTCAAGAGCGTTTTCAAATATTTTCAAATGGTTTCATTGATTTTTAATATTCCTCAAAGCTTTCATGAGGTTTTAAAATGATTTTCTGTCTGTATGATATTTTTAAGAGATTTTCAAGCGATTTCAAAGGATTTTTAAGATTTTAGTAAGTCTAATTATATTTTCAAGATATTTACATGGCATTTTTCTTAGAAATTTCCAAGGGATTTCACTATCTTCATGAGATTTTGAGATTTTACAAAGTTTCAAAAAGTTTTAAAGATTTGCGATAGGTTCATGAGACTTTGGCATTCTTAAAAACTTCCATGAAGTTTTCAAATGATTTTCAATGTATTTTACGACATTTTCAAGAGGTTTTCAAAGGATTTTAAGATTTTCTGAAGTAATATGATATTTTTAAGATATTTCTAACATATTTGCATGAAATTCTAAGGGATTTCACTAGGTTTCTTGAGATTTTCAAAAGGTTTCATGACAGATTTGAAAGATTTTCACTAATTTTTATGAGATTTTTCATATTCTTCAAGGCTCACATGAGGTTTGCAAATGATTTTCAAATACCTTTATGACATTTTGAAGATATTTTCAGGAGGTTTCAAAATGATTATAAAATTTTTAAGAAGTCTGATGTTATTTTCAAAATATTGTCAATGTATATTCAAGAAATATTTACGGGATTTCACTAGTTTCATCAGTGTTCAAAAGGATGCTAGAAAATTTTGAAATATTTTCAAAAGATTCATGTGAATTTTGAAAGATTTTCAAAGATTTCATGAAATTTTAAATTTTATTCAAAACTTGCATAAGGTTTTCAAAGTTTCTGAAAAATCTTCATAATATTTTTATGATTGTTTTCAAATGATTTATATGATTTAAAAAAAATCTCATGATATTTTCAAAATATTTTCAATGTATTTTCAAAAGGTTTTAAGGGATTTCATTAGTTTAATGAAATTTTCAAAAGGTTTCAAGAGTTTTATAAGATTTTCAAAATATTTCATGAGCATTTCAATTCTATTCAAAGCTTCCATGAAATTTTCAAAGGTTTTTAACAGACTTTGATATTTTCAAGAGGTTTTAAAACGCTTTTCAAGATTTCAAGAAGTCTTATGTTATTTTCAAAATATTATCAATATATATCCAAGAGATTTTAAGGTGATTTCAATAGCCTCATGAGATTTTCAAAACGTTTCAAGAGAGTTTTAAAAGAATTTTTAAAAGATTTCATGAGATTTTCAATTTTATTAAAGCTTCCAGGAAGGTTTTCAAAGGTTTTCATGTGTCTGTAGATATATTCGAGAGGTTTTCATGTGTCTGTTATGATATATTCGAGAGGTTTTCAAATGATTTATAAGATTTCAAAAAATCTCATGACATTTTCAAAACATTATCGTTATATATTCAAAAGATTTTTAGTTGATTTCACTAGTTCATGAAATTTTCAAAAGGGTCCAAGAGAGTTTTGAAAGATTTTCAAAGGATTTCATGAGCATTTCAATTTTTATTAAAAGCTTCCATGAGGTTTTCAAAGGTTTTCAAGTGTCTTGATGGCATTTTTCATAACCTTCACTGGTCTTCATGCGCCCTTTAAACCCTGTTCATCTGCACTCTTGGGATTTCCTGGCATTCATATGTATGAAAATCTGAACTGGCTATCTGTGATGACAATTCTATCATGATATTCTTTTCCTATTTTCAGAATTTTCTTCCTAGTGGCATCAAAGTAATTATGTAATAGAGATACAGTGCAGAGTTAAATTAGTTATAGAATAATTTCATGATTCTTAAAACCATTTTACCACAAGAGAACTCATCTATTTTTCAACCAGAAAAAAGATTTCACTACGAAAGGTAAACTCAAGGAGACAAAGGCGAAATATT
>NC_061092.1:65871580-65881580 GCF_015104395.2 Macrobrachium nipponense
AGACATCCTCTTCCTTCTCACTTTACTTCCCATCAAACGGAGCTAATTCCAATTGTGTCCAAACTCTCTGTCGCAGAGGAAATCACTTTCCATCAAGAGAGAATCGACGCAGAACGAACCTACGAAAGAAATGGTATTCCTTATTAATCCAGTGACGCCATAGTTTTTCTCGAGCACTTTGTTGATGCTCTTGTTTAATGTTTTGTTTACCAGTTTGCGTTCGATCGTTTTGGCAGGATACAAAATTATTTTACTTTTTAGCAATTTTTTCTTTTTATTGAATCGAGATTTTGCATTTTTAGTCGTAGTTCCACAGGGTGAGTTATATTTTAACTTTCTTGCTATATATATTAATTGTTTTGGTATTTTCTAGTTAGTCGTGGAATAAACCTACAATTACTTTGTAGCTTTTGTTCTTGTTGGGGGGATAAGAAAGGCTAAAAAGAGTCTGATGTAGGTGTTTTGCATTGAGTAAAAAGCATAGAATTTTTGGATAGGAAATTTATGTTTTATTATTGGAATGAAAAATGACAAAAATAAATAATATGTTAATTAAACAGAAAGAGAAATTTAATTTTAATGAAAAATCACATTTTTGTTTTATCTTCTTCGGCGAAACATTCTGCTAATATTCCGTAGGCTTTAGCAGGTTGGAGGTGCAGAATTTAGAGCAGTGGTGGCCAGGCTTTAGACTCCGAAATCTACTCTAAAGACTGAAACTCTTGTACGATCCACCAGACTACACAATCACACATTGTTACGTGGGGAAAAATTCAAATTTTAGCGCTAATAGTACGATTAAAACATGAATACAATTGCCTCACTATATATATATATATATATATATAATATATGTATCTATATATATATATATATATATATATATATATATATATATATATATATATAGAGGCAATTCATCTATTCTCAGTAATAAGTGCAAACACAAAACAATTGAACAGAAATATATCATCTAAATCAGAGGTGGCCAAACAGTCGATCGCGGCAACTTGTTTGGTGGATCGCCGTTTCCTACAATCCTATATAAACAAAGAAAATCACAGGCATATATATATATATATGATATATATATATATCATATATATATATATTATATAGTATAGAATATATATATATTCATAAATAATATTATAAATAATTAAATATGTGATATATAGATATAATATTATTATATATATATAGACTATATATATATATTGTATAATTATTTATATTATATTATTATATATATTATATATAATATATATATATATATATATATAATATATTATGTATATATAATATATAATAATATATATAATTATAATCTAATATATATATATATATAATATTATATATATATTATATATATTATATATATATATATTATATATATATCTATATATATATTATGGAGTTCATTTCACATTACCGTGATTCATATACATACATCGAGCTTCAAATGTCCTGTAATATCTAATTCGCTCTACCCCGGAATTAATATATTTACATATATGTTAAACGAAGAGGATTTTTTTAGTCGATAAGAGGTTTGTCGGCTCAGGGGCGCGAACCATCGAACCCAACAAATCCAGGACGAATGGTGATTTAGTATGTATATGACATTGAGCATTATATCTTTTTATAAGGATCTATTCCCTGTTAGGGGAATTAGGAAGAAGAGATCTAAATCATTAAGAAAAGGGAAAAATAATTAATTAATTAACTAATATATAAAGTTAAGTTAAGTATATCTTAGTTTTACCAGACCACTGAGCTGATCAAACAGCTCATCTAGGGCTGTCCCGAAGGATTAGATATTTTTTACGTGGCTAGGAACCAACTGGTTACCTAGCAACGTGGCCTACAGCTTATTGTGGGATCCGAACCACACTATATCGAGAAATGAAATTCTATCACCAGAAATAAATTTCTCTGGTTCCGCGTTGTCCGAGCCGAGGATTGAACTTCGGACCACCGGATTGGTAGGCGAGCGAAAAATCCACTCGTCCAACGAGAAACTCAAACTAATATATAAAAATATATTAAAATACAAAGAGAATAGTACTAGGGGTGATGCATTGCCTTTTTTATTGAACTTCTCTTAGAAAACACCTCTGTAATTACGGGGTCGTACGAAGGTGAAGGTTTCACACGGACGACTCACCGGAGGTTTAGAGGGAAGCCAGAGAATGACTGGGATATATCTAGGCTCATGTTTTTGACTAAATGAATCCTTCCCTGTGTCAGGAATGCATGGTGGGTGCCTGTAAGTCTGAAACAGTCTTCTAGGATGTACTGGGATTGAATTTTTCGCAGTTTTGGGTTAGTATGGGGCCACTTACGGTCAGATTTGCATTGGCTGTGAGCTCATAAGCCTCCGTAGATTTCCAGATGAATACATATCTGTTCATGCAGAGCATACAAGGCTTTAGATTCCAGATATATATTTCAAGATAAGTACATTACAGTTCCTGCAATGATATACAGTGCATTGATCCATTGAGTAAAATAAATAGAAATGAAAAATTCCCTTCCAGTAAAGAAGACATACACTTTCACAGAGTCCATGAAATTAGCCAAGTTACAGGAGGAGCTGACTTCATGAACAATGAAATAATCTGGATGCTATCAAAACTAGTGGGAGTGTCAACTGAACTTACTGCGAGGATTGTGATTTATATTGAGTGATTGTTCGCTCGCACATATTTCTGTTGAAATTCGTCAGTGGAAAAAGAAGCAAGGTGAAATCAACGCATAAGGGAGGATATTTATGCCTAAAAACTCTTCAAGTGCAGAACCTTTATCTGTGTTTACACTCAGAAATATTCATGTAAATAAACTTTTGTGACAATAGTGTCCTAAAAATATAAAGTAACGTTTTATTGATTTAACTCAATCAACAGTGAGCATTAACTATAAACCTTTACGACATTGATTTTAAATGAAAAATACCAACTAACCTTCTCTCTCTCCTCCTCTCTCTCTCTCCTCTTCTCTCTCTCTCTCTCTCTCTCTCTCTCTCTCTCTTTGTGTTTAAATTCTCTACGATAAGGAATTTATTCCAATCAAATTTTCCATTTTACTAACGCAGTTATGAATAATCTCTGTGTGAAATCAACTGAGTTAACTATTTGTTCCAGAACCTCAGACCATACCTTGAACTAATTTGCGTACAGATAATCAGATTTGACGTTTAACAGTTCCTACATCTATATTTGCCTGCAACAAAGAAAACACCATTTTATCTATCTTGTCCTTATACTTACGTGAAATTCAGAAACAGGGTCTGTCTAATTACGTTTGCAAAAGCGTGTAGGAAGAACATGCAGTGTTTAAATACGTCTGTAACAATTGACGAATTTCCTCATAATTGCATCAGACTGATTAAATGTATGGTATCCTAGATTATGCTACCATGACAATTATGGGAGTTACCAATTATCAACAGAATCATCATCGTCGCATATAAAATGGTTGATAAATTCATGTATATGACATCAATCATGTAATAAATATTTTATTGTTGAATGGACAGATACATTTCAAAGAACATCTTTTATCTATAGTTCATAAAGATATAGAAATGAAGAACACTAAAAATATAATCAAATTTTATCATTAGATTATAGCATTGATTAGGGCGACCCCGTGGCCACTTCCATTCATTTTTCCAAATAGGGAATTCACTGTATTTTTCCTCAAAATAGAGAAGCTGACGCCATCTATTGGATGGATGGCAGCATTTTGATACGTGGAGGAGTAAGGGTCTCAGATTATTGTTATAATTCCTTTTTCCTCATAAACTAAAGACTCAAATCCATTGGAATATCTAAAAATAATTTATTAGAATAACATTTCCTTACGTTTACTTACAATAAAGAATTTCAGCTTCGTTGAAGTTTATAATCTCAAGTGAAGATCAGTTTCACCCACACAAAAAATTCTTTCGCTAGACTTTTAGTGCTTCGGAGATGCAGGACTACCAACAATAATAGGGGCGTTCATGTGTTGTCACTGAGAAGTATAAAACGATTCTCTTGGCACATGAAAGTGTAAGTGAATAGCATTCTTTATTTAATATTTTTAGGCTGTTATATAACACATAAAGTGGTACGTTTACGTGGATTATCTTCGTCTAAACGTGACAAATTGGCAATTCTGACAGTACCTGGTTCAAGGAATGTCAAAAATACCAACCAAAAAGTAAAGAATTCCTGTTATCATTGAGAAATATACACCGATTACCCGGAGAATTTAAATGCATAAGAGACAAACTTCAGCCAGTTATCATTTTTATCTTGTCAAATAACATTCAAAGTGGTACAATGATGGCGGATTCCTTCTCTCAGAATCGAATAGGTTGGCCATTCCAGTTTTACCGTCTCCAAGGAGGAACAATAATTCGATTCCATTAATATTTTTCGTTGATCGAAGGTTTTTACTTGAAGCAGAGAATAATAAAATATTCTAATTCATTGAGATATGGAATTTAAAAAGGAAATTAATGTATAAATGAGAATAATGAGTATATTTCAATAATAAATGTAAATGTCAAGAAATGAAATTTATGAAATATAACATTTTAATAATAATAATAATAATAATAATAATAATAAATATAATAATCATATATAATAATAATAATAATAAAATAATAAAATAAGAATTAATATAAAATATTCAGGGGGTAGATCTTTAATAAATGTTTCGTCGAAAATAATTGCAGTTATCAACGAATTAATCTCATACACAGTCTTTGAAATTTCTCTGATAATTCGTTTTACTGACTCAGCTACGCTGTTGAGTTGTAATTCAGTGCCCAAATTTGTCTTAATTAAGAGAATTGTCAAAAAATATTTTATCAAAGATATTTTATTTTAGTTTTTGATAAATCAAAATTTTTGATCGGTATAGAAACCAGGACACTAACTTCAACGGGAACTTGGTAGCTATCTGGTGTTTGTGGTATTTTCCTTGGACGAGGTGAATGGACTCATTCAGGGGATGGTGTAGTCAACAAGTTTCGACCTTTGTGGTCATCACCAGGACGTTGCTGAAGACGAACTGGATGAGTACTTGGTTCAGATCGGATTTTATCTCCATTGTTATTTCGTTTACAAAAAGCCTTTTGAAATAAATAATAAAGGTTGCAATTCTTAAAAAAAATGAACAGGTTTATGAAGAGAAAAATGGAGAGGTCCCGATGTGAAAACGTGTAGCAACAGAAACGTTTTGAAATGGAAGGGGAATGGAAATGGAGTTTTGGACGGTTCATAGCAAAACCTGGATCTATAACATAGAGATAAGGATACACATGAACCCACTCACTTACCTACTTGCAACCAATATGCTTACAGAAGACTCCTAAAGAGTATCATAACTCATCCAGAGTTAGTACGTTCAGTCTCTAGTCATTTAGATGTGTGGAAGAAGATCCTTACGATCATGAGACACAGCCAAATGCCGCCCCAGATTCCTCCTGGAACTTGATGCTGGATTAATATTTTATGGGAAGAAAAGTTAATCGGGCAATATAAAAGCAAGCACTTCAGTTCAATAAGATGTATATAATTTTACCATCAGTCATAGAGGCACATGGCATATATTTCTCCTTGCTAAACCCATTGAATTTTTCTTGCAACAGAAATACCCTGGAAATAAGATGCAACTCAAACCCTCTCCAAATTAGCAAACATAGCATCACATTTTATATACTTCGTGATCAAGTTATTCATATTTATATACATATAGAATTGTAGATAATATAATCGCTGAGGGATTCAGGACTTTTAATGGTAACCTTTCCATTTTTGGTTTCAACCTGTAGAAATATTTAAAAACATATACATATAACTTCATATATTTGCTATTATGATTTTTCTTGGAAAGTAGGGAGTTTATTTTTTTCCTTTCATTTCCTCTGTGTATTTTCTATAAGAAAATTCTTTTCTTCATGAAATTTTTAATGTACGCGTTTAATAATAAATGTGTGTGTGTGTGTGTGTGTGTGTGAGAGAGAGAGAGAGAGAGAGAGAGAGAGAGAGAGAGAGAGAGAGAGAGAGAGAGAGAGAGAGAAGGAAAAAATTTGTGGGAGAAAAAGAACTGAGGAGGATTTCGGACTGCCGTGTTCTAGGTAGGAACTGCAGAAAAAGGTCACGGAAATTGAACACAGGTCAACTTTGATTGTGGTCTCTCTCCACTGGAATCTGATTCAGCTTGTGATTCTGCGGGGAAGGAATTTCGTATTTATCCTCACTGTTTTTCTCCTCTTGTTTCGTTAAATTCCTTAAGTTTGTCTCTGCATTTAGTTTTTGTTGTTTCATCATATCTATATTGATAATTATTTATGATTTATATTTCATCACTGTTGCAAATGTTCCCATTTTTATATGAAAGATTTTTTTATGCATTAAATCATACAACTATTATTTTATGTTCATATTTTTGCAATTCCTGTAGAATGAACTTTCATCCGGTGTTTGATTTATTATTTTTGAGGCATTTTCTCCTTTAGATTTTAATCCTTCTTTAATATAATGTTTGTCCTCTGATTTTTTTTATTGCAATATTAAATTGAACCTTCGAATATTACTTTGATTGTTAAACCTGTGACTATTATTAATCTTACTTTGAAAAGCCCTGACGGAATTCTTTTCCATTTTTGAGATGACGCTTTCCCCTCTCTAAGAAATTATTAGATCATTTCATGTAAAGTTCATATAAATGATTTTATCTTCAAAGCTCAAAGAAAAAAAAAATGTTATATAAGGTTTACAAAAAATGCCAAAATAAGATTTAATTTTTAAGCAAATTTGATAACACAATTACTGTTATTTTCTAGGGATAGAGGGTTATACGCCTCTCCTTTCCATGTCTTTATCAACAATAAAAAATAAACTACGTTTATGAAAGCACTCAACCTGTCGATGTCAAGGATGTAAACCTAAAAGCATAATGAATCATTTTCAAGCCTTACGAAAAACTAAGAGAATGAGGAGAAACCGTAAATTGGAAATAAATACATTGTTGAAAACATAATTTCATGCTTCGCTAAGCATAAAATAAGGCTTTAATTATATCTGAACCATTTATTCTGATATTGAGCCAACATTTCATCTTTGTCTCCATGAGTATACCTTTATGTAGTAATATTTTTTTTTTATAGTTGAATTATGGATGAGATCTTTTGCTGTAAATTGGTTTTAACCCATTAGGTACCATGATCCACAAATGGCGGTCAGCAAGAAATTGCCTAAATATTTAATTGCTGCATGTCCTGATGTTTCAAAGTTTATTGAAATATATAGAGTAAACGGTGACATTTTCACCCATATAACTAAAAGTGATATAGCTGTATCCTAAAAGGGTAAAAAGTTACAATTATTTACTTCACTGGAGACTGCTGGGACGAGGAACTGTCGCCCAATTTCAAATACATATTTTCGAACTGTCATGTATGTTTGACAGCAAAAACCAAATATAGTCTTATAGAATATGTTTTTCTACCATAAATAGAATACATCATCATATACACTAGCGCTTTTGTCATATTAGCTGTTTTACCATCATGGTACTAAAGGATATCGACTATCAAAATGAATTACCAATTAGCTCATTACTAGCAATTGGCAAATTGAAATTTCTCCCGATAGCTGGCATCCCCTGTTAGTGGATATTTATACTTCTTTCAGTTCTAACAAAGTTATATATTGTTTCAGTTCAACCAAGTAAGTCACGAAGGGTGGTTGTGTCTGCAGTGCTTTTTGTTATTTTCTTCCCTTCCAAAATGAGCCAGAAAAAAACATTTAACTCTTGAAGAAATTGAATCGTTGGTGAGTGATCCTGGCTTTCACGAAGAATTAGATGATGGAGATGATCCTATTGATATTGTTGCATTACCTCCAGATAAAGTTGATGTTATTTCTGATGTAGAAGATATTGATGAAGATAATTTGATTGAGCAGAATGTTGCTGAAGTACCGGATCATATAGAAATACATTATCATGCAAATGATTACGCAGGCGAGGAAGCTCTACCATATCTTACTGATGCTCCAAATAGAAAGAAAAGAAAATTAGATTCTATCTTGAAAAAAGATCGTGAATATTTTTATGTTGACAGGGGAGATGAAACCGAAATAAATGAGAGAGTTAGTGATATAAAAAAATGAATTTCCAGATAAAACTCCAGTTGAAGTGTTTGAAGAATTATTTGATGAAGATATCAGGAAACACACTGTGCAGCAAAGTGTGATTTATGCCAGTCAAAACAATCGACACGATTTTCTGTTCTCTGATGATTGTCTGCGGAAACTAATTGGATTCTTCTTCTACACTGGCCATAGGAGCTTGCCTCAAAAAAACTGTATTGGTGTGAAGATGAAGATATAGATGACAGATTTGCCAGAAAATGTTTTAGCACGAATAGATACCTTGAGATAAAGAGGTACCTTCATTTCAATGACAACTCGACCTTAGGCAGTAACGAACCCCCAAGATCGTTCAAGATTGCTCCTATTATTGAGCTCAAGAATGAGAAGTTTTCAAAATTTGGAATATTTTCTAAAAGGTTGAGTATTAATGAACAAATGATCCAGTACTATGGTCGCCACTTTATGAAACAATTCATAAGAGGAAAGCTCGTTCACTTTGGTTGTAAAAACCGGGCAATTTGTTGTTCTTCTTCAGGCTACTGTTTCAACTTTGACCTTTATGAAGGAAAACCACAAGAGTACTCAAAAGTAAATGGACTAGGAGCTTCACTGGTTTTGAACAAATTTTCAAAAGTTATGTCACCGAGTAACCACCTTTTTTATTTTGATAATTATTTTACAAGTTTTCAACTCATGAAGTTGTTGACAGAGAAAAATGTTTCGGCTTCAGGTACTGTTCGAAACCGCACCAATAAATGCCCTCTACAAACTGATGAATCATTGAAAAAGCAAGAGAGAGGATTTTATGATTAAGGGTATGAAAAAAATAATATTTTTGCAACTGTGTGGAAAGATAACAATAACGTGAGGCTACTGTCGAACTATCGAGGATCACAGCCCACTCAGAAGGTGAAAAGGTGGAACAAACAGAAAAAAATGCTAGTTACAGTGCATCAACCAAAATGCCTTACTGAATACAACAGCTGTATGGGTGGAGTTGATAAAATGGCCTGGATGATCAATAAGTACAGGATAAAGATACGGGATAAGAAATGGTACTTTCCCATTTTCACTTATAGTATTGACATGACTGTTGTAAATGATCACATCTTATATTGTATGGCGAATGAAAACATTCCTCTCTTAGAATTTCGAAGAAGATTAGTGAAGTGCTACATGAACACCTCATCATTGTCTGATCCAAAGCGAAGAAACGTGTTCCTGAAGAGATCAGAAAAAGCAACACAGGGCATCATTTGGAACGAACTGAGATGGGCAAGCAGAGGAAATATGCTGTCTGCAAAGTGAACGTTAGAAAAGTGTGCAGTAGATGTAATATTTAACTCCATGTTAACTGTTTTCTTGAAATGCCATCAATAAGTGATTTATAGTAGTCAAACATAAAATCATCAACTTACCTTATTTTTAGAGGAATAAACCTTTTATATTTTAGTTTTTACCCGTTACATGGCATATTTGTAACATGTTCTTCACTAAATGAATAACATTTTTAGATTTGGGACTTTTTAAAAAATGTCTATAACTTACTTAGTTATTGTTTATATAACAAATTGGTATGATTTTTAAATTCACTGACACCAATTTATGCATTCAAACTAAAACTATTTTTTAAAAAATTGGCACCTAATGGGTTAAGAATCATGAAATTATTCTGTAACTAAGTTAACTCTGTAGGATGTCTCTTTTACATCATTACTGTTGAGGCCATTAGGAAGAAAATTCAGAAAATATGAAAACAATATCATCTGAGACAGACAGTTGAGACTGTCATGCCTATTATTATGATTATTATTATATTATTATTATTATTATTATTATTATTA
>NC_061092.1:65884080-65896580 GCF_015104395.2 Macrobrachium nipponense
GTAGCTATGAACTCACTCCGCAAACTAAACGTTATAATCACTAGATCGGATAAAGATGGTAAAATTGTGGTAATGGACAACAACTTCTACCAAGAAAAGATTAGTGAACTTTTAAATGATACAATTACCTATCAGAAATTAACAAGAAACCAGAACCAAAATGTCCCAGTAGGTTTCTTCAGAGAAATCAGAAACATCGGTTAAAGTAAGAAAAATATAGAAATTTGGGAAAAATTTAAACCAAGCAATCCCTTTCCGTCCCATATCCTCGTGTGCAGGAGCTTTCAAGTACAGAATTTTAAAATGGTTAGCTGAGTTACTATCCCCCTTTTTAAGAACCCTTTCCCCTAATCATATAAAGCATACAGCAGACTCTTGCATCAAATTTAGATTGGCCAATATTCCAGTACATATCGTAAAACTTCTCAGCCTAGACGTAGACTTCCTTTTCATAAAAGTCCCCATAAAAGATATACTAACGTTCCTAACTTGTTGAGCTTTGTGTCACTAATAACGTCTTTTCCTTTGGTGATAACTTTTCGCGTAAAAACTTCGGTTGCAGTATGAGGAGTATGCTCAGTCCCTTGGCAGCAAACTTATATATGGAGGTTTTCGAAACAGTAATTATAAACCCCATCAAACCTGAAGATATGATTTTGCTTCGTTATGTAGACGACATCTTAACAAACTGGAAAAGTGAGTGGCGCGATTTTGATGTTATTCTACAAAAATTAATTTTCTGAGCATAGAATTTAAAGTCGAATGGGTAATTATAAATTGCGGGTTGTGTGTGATGTTGGTTGTGTGTGTGTGTGAGAGAGATACATCATAGAGGCAAATTCACACATAACGGCCTTAAAGAGGCTGTAACATGTATCTAGTCAGTAAAATTCTTTTCAAAGTCAAAGTAATAATTTAGAAGAAAATCATCTTGTTGGTTCTTTAGCGAAAGACTCCAGGTTTCTTCGGCCGAGAAGGTCTCGAACTCGAAGAATTTTAGAGCTGACTTAAGTGCCCAGCAACCTGATTAACGGTTTGACTTTTTGTAATAATTTTTTTGTAAGTATATTTTCCTGATTTACTTTGTTTCCAAAGCTGTCTATTGTACTCAATTCAAGTGATCAAGTCAACAGCAATTGGACGAAAGCTATAAGCATTGTACATAATAGATATATTTTATTTATAAAGATTAGTATTTATATATATGTATGTTTGTTTGTATATTAGTATTCTATACAAATTTGAACCGCATGACCGATCGAAATAAAATTTGGCACATGGCCATCATTTCACCCAACTTAGACAAAAGGTCAGGTTTCAAACACGTAGCCCTTGCCCTTCCCCCATCCCTTTCCCACTTTCCTTTGGAACTTAGGTGGTAAATAAACTAAGAATATATAATTGAAAATGCTCTTCAGTCACCACAGTATTACCTGGATAAAAGGGACAGCCTATACATTAATACCTGGTTAAAGGGGACAGAAAGCAGACAGCATGGTGATACTTGATAAAAGGGAGAGTCACCACAGTAACAATTGGTTAAATGTAACAGAAAATACAGCAATACTGGCCAAAGGAGTCAGACACCACAGTAATACCTGGATAAAAAGGGCAGAGAGCACAGTAATATCTGGATGAATAGTGTCCCCACGGTAATATCTGGATAAAAGGAACAGTCACCACAATAATACTTGGATAAAAGGGAGAGACTGCACAGTAATGCCTGGATAAAATAAAAGGGAAAGTCGCCAGAGTAATACCTACATAAAAAGGACAGTCATTAAGGTAATAACTGGATAGCAGGAACAGTCCAGTAATACCTGGATAAAAGGGCCAGACAGCACAGTAATACGTACCTGGATTAAAGGGACAGCCAATATAGTAACTCCTGGATAAAAGGGGCAGTCGTCACAGTAATACCTGCCAGTTCACGCATGACTATGCGAAGGGTGAACGTTCGCATGAAAATGTAGAACTGTCAGTCGACAAAAACCCCTCCCCCTCTCATTTCTCCCATCCTATCCTTTTCCATTTCCTTCCCCCTACACGTAGACTATCATTCGGAGTTTATCCGGGCAGGGCTGTCTTGGTAGGCTAGTATATATAAATCTTATACAATATATTTGGTAACATTCATTTCATTGTGTATCTTGCCTCAAATTTCTGAATATGATAAAGTACCTATATAGACAACTCTTTTTTTTTTTTTTTTTTTTTTTTTTTTTTTTTTTTTTTTTTTTTTTTTTTTTTTTTTTTTTTGTTTTTTTTTTTTTTTTTTTTTTTTTTTGTTTATGTTTGATCGGTCTCCCTTTAGTCACAGTCAGAATAAACATCCGTTGCAGGATCCGCCAGACTTAATTAGAGAAATGGTCTAATTTTAATTGTGTTCACCATGACCTTTCCTTGTTCAATATTGACTTGAATTCAAAATCTCATCAAAATCGGTCAAGAAATGTGGATTTGTATAACATTCATGCGAACAGACACACAAACATACACACACACACACACACACACACACACACACAAATATATATATATATATATATATATATATATATATATATATATATATATATAACATATACATATATATATATATATATATATATATATATATATATATATATATATATATATATTTTAAATTTAAGTCAATATTGAACAAGGAAAGGTCATGGTGAACACAATTAAAATCAGATAATTTCTCTAATTAAGTCTGGCGGATCCTGCAACGGATGTTTATTCTGACTGTGACTAAAGGGAAACCGATCATACATAAAAAAAAATGGTGTCAGCTAAAGGCCAAATACAAGTAAGGAAACTCCAAGAGTTGAATATTTAGGAGAATGTATTTACACCGTAACATTACTCTACGAATTCAAGGCAGCAACAAGGACGCTAATGATCCCCACATAAGGCCAATTACAGGCCCAGAGCATAAGGACAGTTCTTCTAAGAACTCTATTTTTCTTTTTCAGTTACTCGTAACTAAACCCTGCGCATTCACCCCATCATTTAATATGGGTAATAAAAAGGATTTTCCCATGTCTCTTTCCTGTTCTGGTATGTTTTTCTTTTCGTCATTTCCAGAAATTCTGTCACTAAAAAATCTAACTTTTCCAATACATTTGATTTTCCATCTTCATATATATTCATTTTGTGTATGAATCTGCGTTTATCTCCGTATCTGCACCATCCTCTGGCATCGTAAATACAGTGCTGGAGAGAGAGAGAGAGAGAGAGAGAGAGAGAGAGAGAGAGAGAGAGAGAGAGAGAGAGAGAGAGAGAGTTTCCTGTATTCAGATATCAACAAAAATAAAGGAAGTTAATAACCAGTTACTGTGACCGGCCAGATAACTCCTGTTCTGGTAAAAACGTGCTTAAGGTGATTTGTAGTGTCCGGTAGTGCTTCAAAATTTCATCAAATTAGATCCCCATATTCGAATTCTAAAATTTCACTGTAGAAAGAGAGAGAGAGATGTGCTGGAGATACCAGAAAAAGGGAATAGTTTATGGAGGAACACAAGAGAAAAGGGATTAATTGCAGTTTACAGATAGCTATTGACGAAGAACCTGTTATCAACGAGTGGCATGGGGAAATAAAAATAAAAAAGATGAAACGAACTGAGATCATTATAAAGAAAGACAAGGCTTTCGAACACGATACGAGCTAAACGAGAGCGTCAGTGGCGTGATCGGTATATTCTTGGCCTACCACCTCGGTGGCCGCGAGTCGATTCTCGGGCATTCCATTTAGGTGTCAGAGATGTGTATTTCTAGTGATAGAAGTTCACTCTCTACGTGGATCGGAAGTCACGTAAAGAAGTTGGTCTCGTTGCTGAATAACCACTGGTTCCATGCAACGTAAAAACACCATTAAACAAACAAACAAACAAACGAGCTAAACGAAACCGGAGATCAGGTGAAATATAGAACAGCGGTGACATTCGTGACGACAAAGCGATGTCCATATACTACAGTTCACCCTTTGACACGTCCAGAGATCTTATCGTTTCTATTACATTACTGAGGTCAAACGCAAAACATCAACTTTTTTATTGCAAACTCAGGCTTTTCCTAATAATAGCAGGGATAACGATTCCCTGACTTTCCTGTAGATACAATTGTTACATTTTGAAAGAAAATCACATTCATTATATTACATATTATCATTCATTATTTTGACATTTTAGAAATTGCATAAATCATAAACATTGCAACTATTTATTAGTAGTAGTTAAATGGAAAAATTCAGTTGAAAAGCAGACAATCTAAAAGAAGATGCAGTTGCTGTAAACCATAAACGAGACTACTGAAAAAATGCAACACGCCAATAGTAACTGCTGCAAAACCATGAAGCATGCATAAGCAAGTGCCTGTGAATCACTGAGCTGGTAATGAGCATGGCATCTCATGTTATCTGAACGACGGTGTGTTGCACTTATCATAAATTATTGCTGTGCATAACATGAATATAAAGAGGAAAACATATCGAAAAATTACTTTGATGCACGAAAAATATAAAACGCTTTAATGAATTTGACATTGAATGTGTAAAGGTACTCTGCTTTGCTGCGTCATATTGATAAAGAGAGGAATATGATCATGAGAAATGAATGAAGGTCAATAATCCAGGAAACAGTAAATGACTATGATGCAATAGCATACAAAAATGATGTCTATACTCTCTCTCTCTCTCTCTCTATCTATCTATCTATCTATCTATATATATATATATATATATATATATATATATATATATATATATATATATATATTAATATATATATATATATATATATATATATATATATATATATATATATATATGTATGTATGTATATGTATATTATGTTGTAGGGAAAGAGTTCACTTCTTGAAAACTTACATTTATTTACACGGGCTTATACTTATCTGTAACAGTTTCATTGTTGTTGTGTTATACTCTGCACTCAGCTTAGCGTGTTTAGATATCAGCTATCTTGAAATTATAAAATGTAATAAAATCTTGGTTGTAGAATAAAATATATTTACTTTTAGTCTTAAAAGCTTATAACTTTACACCTTAATTGAGTAGAGGTAACACCGAGTCTTTATCTTAAAAGGAACTACTTAGTAACTTTCAGAAATCATTAAATTTGACCGAATTCTTACTTATTCTCTGGGCGTTCATGAACATTTTTTTAAGTTCACGAATCACTTGGGGTCCTCAGCGTCACTGCCACAGATCTCTAACGTTCCTCTTTCGTGCCTTCTCTTCAACTGGTTCTCCCCCAGATCCTTGATACATATGGTTATTTATTCGATACCAAATCTGATATAACTTTTCTCACTTGATGGCTCCCTTTTTTCATTACTGCTTCACGTTCGCCTCTCCTGTACATTTCGTTCGATGACTGTTATTGAGTCAATGTAACGGCGCTCAAAAGGTCACAAAGCGAAGTCAAAATTTCTATTAGTCCTTATGTATATGTATATACGTATATATATATATATATATATATATATATATATATATATATATATATATATATATATATATATATATATATATATACATACATATATATTTTTGTATGTGTGCTTGTGTGTAGATACCAGTGTTATAGCTCATAAAACTAGTTTGAATGTCTGATTATCTGACTTATCAACCAGGTTGCCATTACCATAAGATCTTTCCTTTAGACAACAAAGATAAAAGAATATTAAAGTAGAATATTTTAAAACGGAACACTCCCTATTTAAAATACAGGTGAATCTCTGAATTAAAATGTACTTCGAAGACTTATTTACTAAAAAGAAGAATGCATTGTTGCTTTCTAAATGCCGGAGAAGAACGACTATAGTATTCGTTATCCTTTTGGAAGTGATAGTGTTCATCTGACAGCCAGGTTACTGAGTATGCCATTTCAAAAATACATTTTTTTTAAAATTAAGCATATATTAAAAACTATCAGATTATCTTTAGAGTGCCTTATGGTTCCGTTTCAATATTTCATTTATTGTCAAAAGATTCTTCATATCCTGACGTTCATTGTGGAATTCGAGAAGGGGAGAGGAATAGATGTGGTAAAGGTCTTTATAATGGAATCGGCAATTAACGTCATAAACACTTGAAGGAAGGAGTTGGTTATTTCTACGTGGTTTTGCTTCCTATTCAACCTCCGACGTCGGTACCATCTTTTTCCATCGGTCATTTCTCGTCTTAATTGAACTAAAACACAACTACTAAGAGCTGTAATGTCTTTACGCTTCACTTTTAATCATATTGCACCATACTGTTAATCAAAAGTACTCCTCTCATTCGCGTAACCTAAATGTCAGAAAACAGCGACTTCAAACTCATTGACTCCACTTTTACCCTCGCCTTTCTCTCCTTACCAACTGGCGCTGCAGACTGACACACTCGGCCATGTGACTCCTTCTATTGATGCAATTAATGTCAAGTTCAGTGGATAATGGTGCATTACCAATTTGGTTTCTTTAGTATCTACCATCAAATTATTAAGTAACAGTCCACACATGCATGCACGTATGCGTGTAATATGTATGTGTGTGCATTTTTACGTGGGTGTATAAGTGCAAGTTTGAAGTAGCATATGTTTGCTTAGGCAGTGTATCCCGAAGAAGAAGAAGAAGAAGAAAAAAGACACAATTTTAGATTAATTTTCCGCTTTAAACATATTTCACGAAGTGACAGGAGGATGATTGAATATTTTCGCCTCCGTCCTGGGGCGAACACTCTTTTTAACAAGAGCATTTCAATGTGCTCTGTTTTGACCATAAATATGCCAGAGACAAAGACTCTGATATGGATTTAGAGAGCTGAGTGATTTGACTTTATTAATGATCTACTGAGCACATTGATTGCTGGGATGAAAGAGGACTTCAAAAACTTTAGTTGAGGCAAATTCAGGAGTCAAAAACAAATGAAATTAATTCCATGGGCATGTGCAGTTTATAAAAGTGAGTGTGTGTGTGTGTGTGTGTGTGTGTGTGTGAGAGAGAGAGAGAGAGAGAGAGAGAGAGAGAGAGAGAGAGAGATGAAGAGGAGAGAGAGAATGTCATGAAAATTACTCACTATTTCTGAAAAAAAAGTGAACTCATACCTTCACAATTGATCGAGGCAGCATCATATCACAATGCGTACGTGAAAAATGCCCTAAAACCAAGTGAGAGAGTCGTATTGATGGTAGAAAATTATAAACCTGTATATTACATAGGCCTATACAGCCTGATATTATTTAGGTCAACTATGTATCCTGTTACACTTGAGCTTTTACTTAAAATTTTGCAGGGAAGAACAATGATCGTAAAAGCACCATAACACAATTGCAGCTTTTATCATTCAAGAAGTGAAATGTATCAATCAATAACAAGTCGGCATTACTTATGTTATTCGTTGATGAGTTTTAGAACTGTAATTTTTTATTGATTATCTTTATTTTTTCTTTCCCTTCTTTGTTAACTTAACTTTGTCCACTATAGCAAAACCTTCGTGAGTGTACAAACTCCCAATTGCAATATGTCCAGTAGAAGGAATTCACTTTGTAAAATCATTCTTCCTCTTAATTTGAGTAATCTTTCCAATTCAGTTTACTTCCATGGCGTCGTTTACTTATTATTTTTTTTTCTTGCTTTATCACAGTCCTCCGATTCGACTGGGCGGCATTTATAGTGTGGGATTCCGGGTTGCATCCTGCCTCCATAGGAGTCCATCACTCTTCTTACTATGTGCGCCATTTCTAGGATCGCACTCTTCTGCATGAGTCCTGGAGCTACTTCAGCCTCTAGTTTTTCCAGATTCCTTTTCCCATATCCTTCTTATTTCTATTTTCAGGTCTTGATACTTATCCATTTTTTCCCTTTCTTTCTCTGCAACTCTGGTGTCCCATGGTATTCTTTATTATTATTATTATTATCATTAATTAATATTATTATTATTATTATTATTATTATTATTATTATTATTATTATTATTATTATTATTATTATTATTATTATTAATAATTTTATCAGGCATCCTATTCGACAGGGTGGTTTTTACACTGTCGGGTTCCGGGTTGCATCCTGCCTCCTCAGGAGTCCATCACTTTTCTTACCATGTGCGCTGTTTCTAGTAGCACACTCTCCTGCATTATTATTACTATTACTTCTGAGAATAATACATACGTTATGTGTAAGTACTAATCAAGATGAAAAATGCCAGTTAAGGTAATTTTTATACGTATTTTGTTTTTGTTACATGCACATGTTTACAAATAAATTTCAATTTATGGGTCTCATCTCCTATTATTATTATTATTATTATTATTATTATTATTATTATTATTATTATTATTAAAATGTGACCACAGTCAACTAGAACAAGTATGATAAGACGCTAAATTGATGAGAAATTTTCCACAAAACAGAAAGAAAGAAAACAAAAGAGCTGGGTGAAGTAGAGAAATATACTCACAAAAATGTTTTTCATGAAAATACTGAATGTATGTATAAATAATCAACAATTGCGTATGCCATAACACATGAACCGGTCAAAATTGCCACAAAGGACAAACCGAGAGACTAAAAAGAATGAAAATAGCAATTTAGTTTTTACTGGAGAAGTCAGTTTCCCCTCCCTTTTCTCTTTATCCGTTTTCATTCAGGGTTTACTCGCACTATGTTTTTTCACCGCAGCCTGACTCCTAAACGAGAATTCCCTTGCGTGAAAAAACAAGGAATCCTTTTGGTTTTTTGTTCGACTTGTGAGACCACAGTTTCGTTGGCTTTCGTTAATACGTCGTTGTCGTATTTTTATGAATTTTTTATTTTACGTCTCAGTGGTCTGTCTTTCTTCTTTGAGTTAGTTTCTTTGGTTAATCTACTGACTATAGGGTAACTTATAAGGCGTTAGTAATGAGTAGGTGGGGATTCTGACGCTTTTAATAATTTCCCCAAAGAACTCAGAATATATTTATTTATCAACCTATCTATCTCTCTACAAAAAAAGGAATATTCATTGTTACATTGTGAATAAAGCTGATAAAGATATTCACCAACAAATGCAAAGTAATTGCCCAAGATGACAGAAAAATATAAAGGAAACTGTTCGCTCGATACAGTTCTAAACAAGTGCTTAAAAATAAAGAAAATAAAAATACAGAATTACAAAAACACGGAGAACATATTAGGTGACAATAAGTGATATTTACAAATAAATTCGTATAAGAAACGAAAAATTCTGACATTCTTTTTGCTTCATGTGAGCCGAGAGCCCATTGGTTTAAACAAGGACGCTGCAGCCCCTTTGCAATGTTATCGTCTCTAACAGGATGGCCCCGCAACAAGAGCCCGTGCTGTCCTGATAAAAAGGGCTGAATTCCCAATATGCAACTATTGCATCATATAAAAGCGGGCAAACAAACATGCGACTCGAGGCCCTTTACAAGCACACCCGCGGCCCGCACAAAGGATATTGCAATTTGGTCATTTATCGGCCATAGTAGCAGTTTTTATCATTTAAATTGGATGAACGTGCGTCGTTCACAGGAAAAACGGCAGCCTCTTCTTTATTCAGAATGTTTTTTTATCCTTGGAAATAGCCGATCACCTTTTAATCGATTTCAAAAGCACAATAGAAACAGGAACGCAGCTATGAACAGTTATTTTTTTCCATGAAATCAACAGAACAAGGCTGACCAACACTTCATCTCTGAACAAAGTCGAACTGGACAGACATTTCAGCCAGGCAGACCAAAAGCTGTCATTAAAAAAGTATCAAGCGTCAGGACAAATCACTAAAAATGATTGAACAGTCGTAAATAAATGTTCATTTTGAACTGTTGTCATTTTTTTACAATGTACTATTTGTTGCTGTTGCATACAATTCTATGATGTGGGTTGCGTTGGGCAACAGACTTTTACTGGGTTATCCTGCATGTAGAAGACACAGGATATTGGTCCATACAGGTGTTAGTGGTATAATGGTTGGAATACCAGGTGTTTATATCCCTTATGAAGATGCATCTGGAACTAAGGTTACCGAGATTAATATGGGGAACATTGAAAATGGGGGTGCTTTTGGCGGTGTCAATGGTAATGATACCAAGGATATGGGGGTTAGTGATACCAGAACCCACACTGATGATACGGGGAATAACAGCGGTGGTGTCGGTGATGATGAACGGGATACTGGGGGCCACAGTGGTAACAATTTTGACGGTTTTAAAAATGGTGGTATGGTTGTTGATGATGATACTGATAATAATACTGATAATATTACTGATACTAACAATGGGGTCCTGGTGGATGCAATGAGAACCACGGGCGGTGATATTCGTGGGGATGTGGAACAGGGAAGTTCTAACCACAATTATAAAGGTGTTTTATCATAGGATGTTATTTTAATTCCAGGTACAAAGACTATGGTTAAAGTCAGACTGAGGGAAGTGAAAAAGCCTAGGGACGCATGCATTATTGAGGGTAGCGAGAAACTAAGAGGGGTTATTAGCACCTTATTGGTGAACAAAGTATCAAACACTGGTGTTGCATAGGTGGAATTATTGAACTGTAATGATACAGTTAGGAAATACCAGAAGAATACATATGTGGCAGAACTCCAAGATTGGAGTAGTGACAGTGGTTCAGTGGCTATTGTAAAGGGGAAAACTGAGTTTTCAGAGGCAGAAATGCAATCAAGGAGGAAAATATTTAGAGAACATTTAGCTAATGCAGACTAAAAAGAGCATATAGAAGCGGTATGTGAACTTTTGGCAGAATTTGGGGACATGGTAGCTTTATGAGGGGATAAACTGCGATTGACTAATGTGTTAGAACATAAGGTAAACTCAGAGGAAGGTACAAAACCCATTTTTATTCCTGCATACCAGATAACTTTCAAAATCAGAGAACAAGAAGAAAAGGAGGTCAGCAAATGGGAAGAGGAAGGAATCATTAGACCTAGTGTGTCTCCATACAATTTTCTTCTGGTAGCAGTGCCTAAGAAAGACGGCTCTGTCCGAGTATGTGTCGATTTTAGATGTTTGAACGAGAAAAGAATTCCTGACCGTTACCCAGTTGCGTGCATACCATACCGGATATTTTTGTAGAAATTGGGGGACATAATATTCATAGCTCAATTGATTTGACACAGTGGTTTTTGCAGGTCCCTCTTAGCGAAAATGGCAAGGAATATAATGCTTTTTCAGTGCCCAAGGGACACGACGAATTTATGCAGATGCCTTTTGGTTTGTCAGGTAGTCCTATGACCTTTACGAGGTTAGTAAACAGTTTTGCACGGGTTATTGGGTAAAAATGTTTTTGTGTACATGGATGATATATTAATTGCAACAGACTCGATCGTGCAACACTTAGAAGTGCTTAAGGAAGTACTTAGGAGACTTAGGTTAGCAGGATTGAAAATTAAGCTAGCTAAGTGTTCCTTCTTGAAGAAGCAAATCACATATTTAGGTCATGTCATATCTAAAGAGGGAGTTAGAGTAAATAACGATAAAGTCAAAGTAATTGCTGATTTTCCTACCCCAAAATGAAAGATAAAATTATGTCATTCCTGGGGATGGAGGGGTATTTTCTTAGGTTTCTGGAAGGGTTTTCTAACAAAGAAGCTCCTATAACAGATGTATTCTGGAAGACATTCAATTTCAATGGGGAGAACCACAAGTGACTTTTCAGAAACTTAAGGACGCATTAATGAATCTCCCAGTCCCAAAATTTCCAAATTTCAGCGAACCATTCACATTAGTGACTGATGCCAGTCAGGAGGGTATAGGTGCTTGCCTTATGCAAAAATTTAATGGGAAGCTCCATCCCATAGCCTATTATTGTAGGAAATTTAGGATAAAGGGCAGCAATGAAATACTAATGGCTACCGTAGATAAAGAAGCTTTTGCAGTAGTATCAAGTTTGGTTTATTTAGAATGCTACTGATGGGGAATAAAGTAGAAGTTCTTACAGATCACAAGCCATTATTGGATGTTTTAATAAACCCGATTTGTCACCCAAAAGAGGTAGATGGTTCTTAACTATCAGGGACTTCGAGTAAAATATCAAATATATAGAGTGCAAGTTAAATGTAGTCACAGATGCCCTTAGTAGAAGTTTTTATGATACGGAAGGATTTCAAGTTGGAATAGTTACTAATGATTCTATACCATTTTCCTCAATGTAAATCTCATTACAATTGCTACACTGTATCTTGTAAACTCCGGGTTCTCTTTTATTTAAGTATATGTTAATGAGCGAACTCCCGATGGATTTGATATATACATATATATACACATATATATATATATATATATATATATATATATATATATATATATATATATATATATATATATATATATATATATAATATATATATATATATATGTGTGTGTATATATATATATATATATATATATATATATATATATATATATATATATATATATATATATATATATATATTATATATATATATCGGTAAACAGCAGGATCCATAAAAAAACATC
>NC_061092.1:65901580-65944080 GCF_015104395.2 Macrobrachium nipponense
ACAAATACACACACACATACACAAAACAATTTGATGAAATAATTTAATCTTACTCATTTCATTTCAATAGTGCAAATGAGCCTTTTTAAGAAATAAGAAAGTAGAAATCCAATGTGCTTTATATGAATTATTTTCTTCAGTGGAACCAGTTAGCTAATTTTGTAACAAAAATTATCGTCAGTTCCTCCACAAGAATCGAAAAGAGATGTCTTGGTCTTTCAGAATTGGTTTCCAATTCTCTTTCCTTCGTATATTTTGTTCGTTAAAGTCGAACCTCCAATGACAGAGAAATGGTAATCACCCACTTTGGAATTTAGTTCGCCTTTTTGTCTCCAGAATCGATGGCAGAAGCGAATCTCAAAGATAAACGAAACAATCTGAGCAACTTCGGTACGTAGTGAAATTTATATTACAAGTTTTACGAGTGGGAGTAGATGCCGAAAGGACAACGTCTAAAGGTTAGGAATTTCATTAGAGAGAGAGAGAGAGAGAGATGTAGAGAGACTGAGAGAGAGAGAGAGAGAGAGAGAGAGAGAGAGAGAGAGAGAGAGAGATAACAAGGTAGTCTCAAGAAGAAACTGCTTGAATTTTATCTAACCACGACGTCATCTTGCGTGATTATGCGTTCGACAGTTACTCAATAGACCAGAGAGGCAATGTGCTCTTATGTTTCTATCAATCATTACTTGAAATGCTGTAAGAAAAATGATAGATGATCTAACTATACCATGAATTAAGGACAAACAAATTATATACTCCCATCCTTCTTGTTTGGGAACTCTACTTCATCAGCTTCGTTGTTTCTTTGACAACCGAGCATTTTTACGATTCATTTTCTTTTCGATTATGAAACGGCAAAAGAAATCGGCTGCCTTAAGGAGACTGCACTTTCGAACATTTCTTAGATCTTACGTTTCTTGATTCATTCTACTGACTTTCCATTGGGCTAAAGGTTGGGTTCCTGTGGATGGCCGTAAAAGACGTAGGAAAATCATAAGCTTATATATATATTATTATATATATTATATATATTATATATATATATTATATACATATATATATAATATATATATATATATTATATATATATATAATATATTATTATATTGTATTCTTTAAAAAATCACAGTAGATGCACGTGACTCCATAAATAAGCGAATTCCACAGGAAAAGCGCTTAGATTTCTGACTATCATTTTCCTGTGAATTCGCTTATATATATATATATATATATATATATATATATATATATATATATATATATATATATATATATATATATATATATATATTTATATGTATATGTATAAGTGTACGTGTGTGGATATATATATATACTATATATATATATATATATATATATATATATATATATATATATATATATATATATATGCATGTATGTATAAGTGTACGTGTGTGGATATTTAATTTATATTCTATTTATATATAATAATAATATATATATATAAATATATATAAATATAATATATATAAATATAAAAGCAATATATAGATATATATATATATATATACTATATAAGTATATATAAATATATCCACACACGTACACTTATCATACATACATACATATATATATATATATATATATATATATATATATATATATATATATATATATATGAATATATATATATATGAAGCCTTTACTGTCACACAACAGTATAATATGAAGATATAAGGCCTATAAAACACTATTTTGAAAGTTACAACCATAGATATTGAGCGCTTCCTTCTGTGCTCCTGATCACCGGTTAAATATGCACATAGGATATCTTACAAGAGTTTATATACAAAGCACTGCCACACCTACATATTCTTTGTATATAGAGCCTCGTAAGACATCCAATATCCATATTTTACCGGTGATCAGTAGCACAGAGGGAAGTGACCCCCGTACTTAGCCACACAATACTTCTCATATTCCTTAAAAAGGTCCCTTATGTACCTACTACCATATTCCTCGTATGGTGCACATTGGGGTACCTCTCTCATATACACAGACTTTCGTACTTCCTGCTCACTCTCACTCTCACTTTCGCTACTTCCATTCTGACCTTTCTTACCCTCCTCCGAATACAAGGAATCTACCACCATACTATTATCCATGCTCTTGATTACGCTCTTCTTAACCTTCTTCTTTCTACCTACCTGTTTCCAGTCACCGCTATCTAAATCACTCTCAGCCCTTTCCCCAATGTATTCATTCCTGGTCTCATCCTGTCCGTCACCCTTACTAACCTTCTTTCCCTTAGTCTTCTTCTTTTCCTCACCCCCCCTATTATTCTTGTCCTCAGGGGTATCCTTATCCTGTGTCTTCCCCTTCTCTCCCTTACTAATCACAACCAAATCACCTTCGTCACTTGTACTTTTATCCACTTGTTCTTTCACTTTCTTTACTACTCCTGGCCCGTCACAAGAACCAGTAGGCCTACCTCCTACAGCTCCCTCTCCAAAAAAACCTTTCATAATCTCCTTCATCATCTCTTGCACACTACTCATCATCGACCCCAAATTTTCATCCATCTTCTGAACAATCCACTGCTCAGCCTCTCACTTCCTCTTTCATTCCTTCTTCTGCACTCCTCATCACTCCTCTAAACTCATCTAACTCCCTCTAATATTTCCCACACTCAAGCCTTAGCATCTCATTCTCTGCTTCCATTGCTCTACCAACTTCCCTCTCTAACCTCAGCTTCTCCTTCAGCCTCTCTATTTACTTCAACCCTATTAGCCTCACTTTCTCCACCAATCACGCAACTCACTACCCCAATCGTCCTACAGCTGCCGCACCAGCAGTCCCTGTTCAGGCGCCAAAAATTTAATGTGGCGGGATCACAAGCTAAAAACAAACGGGCAAGACCCCCTCACACATAAATCTAACCAATCAGGCTGCCAACCTCACCCTCAGCCACACTTTCCTCTTCACGCTTTGGAATGCACACAGGACAATTGACTTACCTACACACAGAACACAAAACGCAAAAACATGTAGTCATCCCAACTCCAGATACTCAGGGCAAGGCTGTGCTGTCCGCTGGACGAGGTCGCTGAGACACCAACTGCCGCCACAAACTAACACACAACCAACAACAAAGAACCATAACCACACAACTCAACAACAACACAACAACAACCGAGAACCACAACCAAGCAACACAGCAACAACACGACAAGCAACTAAGGACCATAACCCCACAAATCAACAACACAACAACAACACGACAAGCAACCAAGGACAACAACCCCACAACTCAACAACAAAACAAACATAATTCTGTAAGGAACGAAGTCCACCTCCATTCATGTGATCTTAAGCTAAGATTCACTGTTTATCTAAGTGGTTCTTATTACTGTCTAATTGGAGGGTATACTCACTAGAATCTTTCGTTTAGAAATTCTTGTTTTACTAACTATCATAAAATGCAATGCCGCGAATTGAGTGCCTTTTTTTTCCACTAGGTGACTAGATTATCAGTAGGTCAGTGAAAGAGAGAAAGAGAAATCACTATAGCATAATTGGAAAATATATCAATTCATTGGACATCTACCACTCCTCAGTGTAATAACCCATCAAGTCTGTCTGTCTGTCTGTCTGTTCTGCTGTCTGTCTCATCTCCTCTCTCTCTCGTCTCTCTCTCTCTTCTCTCTCTGTGTCTCTGTGGCCATATTTCTGTTCCCCTCCCTATGCTATTGTCCCTCAGAAAGGGTTTATTTGCAAATACAAGTTGCCCTGTAGTGAATTATCGTTCGACTCCAAAAATTTCATTTCCTCCTTTCCTTCATTGACTTTTTAAATTTATTTTGCTGTTGAACCACCAAAGTAAATTTCATCTGTGAGACTTGGTTCTTAATCATGATGAATCTCTATGATTAAATATGCTCAGAGTGCAAAGTTATGATAGCAGTGAAGCATGCATTGTTTGAATCATGGATATAGAAGGGAGAGATTGGACAGTCACATGACTGTCGCGTGCAGGTAAGGTGCCATTGCTATGTGTTGATTCACAGATCCAGATATGGCAGTGGCTGCAACTGCGCAAACTAACAGCAACATACCCACCACTGGCACCCAGTGCTGGGGCATTAACGGTGTTTCTTACTGAAACAGTATCACAAAATAACAGGGGATCACATTGCACAATATGGCTCCATTTTTTCATTCATGAAAATCTTTATAACTATGTTGAAACAACCTCAAGTCAACTTGTAGTCAACTACACACTTGCTTTTTGAGCTACTAAAATTATGAGTGTTATAATACGCTTTTTTATTAAAGCCAATTTGATGTCAAATTCATATAGCATAACGATTTAGCATGTAGGGTTACTGTCAGTCCTTATAACCATGGTCAAGTTTGACAATTTTCCCTTCTACTAGTACTACAGTTTACATAGTATCATGAAGCCTAGCTCTTGGACTGCTGCAGTGTTAATGAACTGTCATAATGTTATTTACCATGTCATCAATAAGTTCTCAAACCTCCTTGTAAGCAGAGGCCTGAGCTGAATTTGATCTGCTAGAACACTTATAGGTAGTAGGCTATTTTTTATTATTACCATTGCCATTCTTACACTAATGGATACTTAAAAATCATACTACATTATAGCTTTAAAAGTAAACTTTGCCACCTAGCTAGTCTACAACTGAACTTTACCGACTAGATAGTAGACCAGGGTTGGTCATCAAATAACGAAGGGTAGCCTGCCATAACCATAATGTAACCTTCAGGAATGCTGAATTTTTCCTCTCTGTCCTCTCTGTAGACTATAAAATGCATATCAAGTTTTGGATAGTTATGAAAACTAAGTTATTCTTACAGGCTAGCCTAACTTAAACCGCACAATGTAAATGAATATGTTAAATTATAGGGCAATATGACAGTGATATGTTACATAGCTTTATATATGTACCTCCTAGTAGCAATTGAAATACAAATAGTCTCTATGCCATGGGCCAAATGCTTTGATCTGGTTCTGTAAAGTACATAAAGTGTACTCTCTTGATTCACAACTGTATGAATATGAATTAATACAAATTGTAATTACATTTATACAATAATAACAAAAAATGGTTTCCCTTATAAGATCTGTGAGTAGCTTCCTAGGTTCAAATATGCCTTAAAAATGTCTACAGGTCAGAGTAGGAATTCTATTGTTAATGAAAGGAGACATGTGAGATTCAGAAGTGATATTTGTCTAATTTGTGTTGAAGATTTCCTGAAAAGAACAAAGAGCGATACCGCTACCTTAATTGGGTTAGAAACTGTGGAAGAGATAAAGAGCAAACTATGGGTCACACATATTGCAGCAAGAATTTTCTGCCAAAGTAGATTTTCAAACCTCATGGTATGCATGAGCTTAAGTTTCTGCAACATACTTTGAAGTCCAGAATATGTGAAAAGGAAACAATGTGGCTAGAAAGAATCAGATTTAGTCTAATAAGAAGTAACCAGAAGGGGCAAGCTGACACATATATCAATGCTGCCAATGGCAAGATTTATACATATAATAATAATTGTATGAGGTATAGTAAATTTAAAAATCCAATAAAATTATCGTGCAGACTATTAAATATTGCCTGTTAAGTATCAGGCTATCAAGCTTAGAGAATTAATATTATTATATTATTATGCCAGTGGATGAAGTTTATATGGATGACAGCATTACAGATAACAGTCATCCTAGCATACAGTTGTAAAATTTGTTATGCCCATCAGTTTGACTCATGAATAAACAACGATGGTAATAATTAGTTCTGCTCTTGATTGTAAAACTGAAAATTTTTGGTGGTCAGGAAGGCCCATAGCCACGGCAAATTGGTCAGATTTATTGGTCAAACTACAGCAGACAGAATAAATATTTTTATTTCTACATATAGTACATATCGTCCATTATAAATGCTGCAAAGATCATTTACCAATCTTTAAAGACTGATGAGAAAATTTTTGGCTTAACTGTAGAAGAAATTTACCATCTTAATTAAATATTTTTATTTCTGCATACAGTAAATATTATATTTACTAAATGGTGCATAAATCATTTGACAGTCTTAACAAAAAGCCGAGAAAACACGTGTTAAAGAGTACAAGGTTTCCCATTAGATTGTATGAGTTGCGTCATTGTTTACATGATAATCAACACATAAGAGATGACGCCAGGCAATGCACGTTACAAACTAGTTTGTCTATCATCGGCTATCCTATCTCTCCCCTCTATACCTATGGTCTGAATGTTCGAAATATAACCAACAAGATTATCAACTTTTGGAAGTAATTCAATGAAAGAAATTTTGTCACAATCTTTTACATTTTCTGTCATTCCAGTTTCAATATTCATGAAGAACTGTAATTTGATTAATGAAATATAAAAATACATAAGTATATAATGAAAATACGAAAACCCTTGGGGTATTTAATGGACTAAATCAAACCTTTGGTTTTAGTGTGTGTATGCATGGAAATATAAGTAAATGTATTTAATATGAGAGTGTGTACCGTGTACAAGCATATGCCTTTGTGCAGTTTCCAATTTCATTTCCACTGATTGATCACCATCCTGAATGGACTAGACCTGGTATTTCACCCTAATCCTTCGGGCCAGCCCTATGAGAGCTGATACTCAGCTCAGAGGTAGTAAAAACTAGATAAATAATAACATATATATATATAATATATATATATATATATATATATATATATATATATATATATATATATATTATATACCCTCTTGATAGAGGAGTTTATTAAGTCACTGTAACCTATATTCTAAAATAAACAAAGAAATAAAGTTAAATACCGACAAAGTGGCTGTGCCCTTCATATATAATCGTTTTATGAGTAATTTGTGCCCAAGGTGAAGTAAATGTGATAGTTACTGGTTGTTTGTGGTCTAATAACTGGAAGCAAAAAAAGTCATGTTATCATGTAACTGTGGATCTTATGTATATGCATATTAGACAGGAAAGCGTATTTTATTAGATGCATCGCCAGTTCGTATTACCCTCCAGTCTTTATTATTAAAATTTATATCTTGTAATATTAAGAGATGTCGTGAGTAAGGTATTTTCTGGGCATTCGGTGTGTATAGTAACGATGAGAATAAAATCTTCATAGTTTTTGTTAGATATTAATATTAAAAGTTTAATTAACTTCTTTAAATTCGCTTCATGGATGAAGGATAGAAAGGTGAAACATAGAAACTATTTCAATGTCAGTTTTATATACAACTACGTTATTAAAAAAATAATACCATTCAAATTCATTTATTATTATTTTAAATCTGTAAACATTCAGAGAGAACAAGGACGTTGACTTGGGAATCTGACTTCCACAAAATTGAATGCACATATGCAAATGAGAATGAAAAAAAAAAACAAGTAAAAATGAATCAGATAAATGCACTTGAACAAACATGACAGCATACAAACATAAATAGTAATTTAAGTCAAATGTGGCTCTTTTCAGCAATATTCATTTTCTCTTAATGGGTCAGTACATCGCCTACATGAGAGTGTTAACCCTTTCATATTAAACGTACTCCATACATTATCTCCCCTTATGATATTTTGGCATTTTGAGTCCTGTTTAGAATCAAAAGGCCTGTTCAATCTAACCTTGTATTTCTTTCTTTCTAGTGGATTCCATCCTCTTATATATATATATATATATATATATATATATATAGATATATATATATATATATATATATATATATATATATATGTGTGTGTGTGTGTGTGTGTGTGTGTGTGTGTGTGTAGAACTCACAATGCCAAAAAGATGTTGACAGTTTACCTCTTAATACATATGCGAATTTACACCGCCACTACGTAATACGAAAGACAGCCGGAATGTGTGAACCATAAAATGTTCTTGGAAAGTTTGATTGCGGTCGCTCCATTCATCAGTATTATGAGTAAAAGAGATAAACTAAAAAAAATTACTGAACATGTAAAATAAAAATCATGTACCACAGGTAGTTTTCGGTGGTATCCTTGAAACCGGAGCGTATTTCAACGTACTTTATTCTCTCTCTCTTCTCTCTCTCTCTCTCTCTCTCTTCTCTCTCTCTCTCTCGTCCTCTCTCTCTCTCTCTCTCATAGTTTTCTCCTTTTCTAACTTTCACCTTCTCTCCATAATAACAAGAAATAAATTCCGTTAAAGGTCAGTCAGTTCTTCGCCCAAACACCAAAACTTTCATGAAGTTTCAATAGACCTGTCAGGTTAGACTAAGTTGAATGATAAGGGTTCCTGCTAGAGATGCAATAAAGGAAAACGGAGTTTTACAAGATGTGGAATGCCAAAAAAATTGCTTCATAAAAATAAGAGAAAGTAATTATAAAATTTCAGTGAAAATTCAGTCTCAGGTTTTCCGAAAGGTTCGAAAATTCTGACTTTCAATTTGGATCGACCAACGTAATCTTAGGATTCAGAATCAACTTCAGACACTTTCATATAATGAGTCTCGTTGTTTCATTTATTTTCCTTATTTCTGATTTGGAATCCTGCATTGACGTCACATTTGTTTGCGTCATCTTTTACAAAAGACAGAGGACTGAGTGCAAAAACTCAAATGAGATCAAAACGTAATAAAAAGTCTTCAAAGTACTGCAGTTGCACTGCACTTGCTCGCTGTACTTATTTCGTTAGAAAATGTAAAAAACCTTTTGTCGTTGCCTTTTTACTCTATTTAGGATGACAACATGGACGAAGTACTCGTGATTGTTTCCATATAAAGTGCAACTGGTTTTTCTCTGCGTGCCATCGACATCAAGAGTGGTTCCGACGACGCCCACTGTTTTTGAAAAAAAAAAATTAATAAACAAATCTTGGTGGAAATATGCCCTCTGTTTGTTCACTCGAAGCTCCTCTCCTGGCAAAGAGGTATGTTAGAGGGAGATTCAGTACAATGTTTGACAACAGATTATCCTGATGCGCTCATAAGAAGACATAACCAAAAACTCGTGAACATACAAAGAAAAGAAAACAATATGAAGACATCTGCAACTACGTTGAAAAAAGAAATTACAAACACTACATATTCTTCATTCTGTAACGTTCTTGTGACGAGTCTAAACTAGGAATTCTAGTATTTGTGAACTGGACTTGCATCCTGAAAAATGAGAACAATCTAAAAAATTAGGATTCGTGAAACAAGAGAGGAGGTTCAAGAGGGAAGGACGCCAACTGAAAAGGTCTTGCAGTAAAGAGGTGGGAGGACAATTTTATAATCGACCAGACTGAGAGAAGTTATATTCAATGAGGAAATAAACAATGTTCTTCGGGATATTCTTGTTTGTTTAACTAGAGAGTGAGATTGACAGTGGAATCCTCGACTGAAAAGGAGCGATGTCGATTCATGAAAAGATGGTTATTTCTCATATACATTTATTACGAAACAAAAAAAAATAGAAACCACAACAGAAAGCAATAGAAGACATGGATGGATCAAGAAAACTGTTGATAGAATTGAAGGAAATTCCACGCAAAGGGTGTTGACAAAGTGTAAGATCGAACCTACATATAACATACTCGTACAAATACACCCTCATGCGTACACGCATTTTGTATATTCTAACTCATCTTTAAAATCTCAAACTATTCCTAGCAATATAAATATACATTTTATCTCTTCAACTCCTGCACATATCTATAATCACCTGTACCTTCATCCACTTTTTTACTTTCTCCTTATTGTCGATCTTTTGTACCAATAAATGTAAACTCAAACACCTTTTCTTTTTATAAATTTGCACATTTCTTCCTCTATCCATACTTCACTGTTGTTAGTCACACTTCCTAAGCTAAAACCTTTCCCAAACAAATATAGAAATTGTATAACATCATGTTTTATTCATTCCTCTCTTATTTATTCTTACATTGAGATATACTTTCTAAAAACCTCATAAGTCTCATAAGCCCAAGTGAGAGCAATATCTGACCCTTAACAGCCTTGAGTTGATCCGACGTAAGAGCCCGGACATCCAGGGCATGTAAATTTATATATAATGTTGGATCGCATAAAAGGCTGAAGGCGATCTTTATAGTTAAAAAAGGAACCAATTGTGCAGGGATTGCTAGATATGTGCTTAACTTTAAGGCATGGCATCTCATGTTCAATAATTCGTGTGAGGCTGGATGTAAATTTTAAGTCAGAAATATAAGGGATCGTGACATAAAATAGTCTTTTGGGGACATTAAAATTAGGTATTGGTGGCTGTAAGAATTTCGTAATTATTTTGTTAATGTTTTTTTTTAACAAATTCGAGTGGATATGAAATTAGATTTGAAGAAACCCAACAAAAAAGTAATTTCCATGTGAAATAGTTGCCAAGACGAAGAGTATTTCAGTGCTCTATTAACCAAAGTGTGAATACTATTAAGTTTAAAAGATTGTTGACACGAACTATAATAATTGTTAGTCAGTCCAGTAAAAGTACGTTTTCTATAGACTGACGTGGAGAACTCAGAGTTAGTTCTGGTAATTTTCAAATCTAAAAAAGGTAAACAATCATCGTTCTCTACTTCCATTGTAAACTTGATATAAGGATGAAAGTTGCTAATGTACTCTAAAAAAGAATAACATTGCCATGGGTGTTGAAACAAAATAAGGTATCATCAACATATCTACGATATAATGAGGGCTTAAAGTTAGAATCACACCGGTTTAAAAACTCAGACTCCAAATGAGACATAAAAAAATTAGCAAAAATGGGGCCTAAAGGAGAACCCATAGCAACTCCATCGACCTGCGAGTAGAGTCGCTGATTAAATACAAACATCGAAAGTCTGGGGAAGGTGAGAAGATTTATTTTGATCAACTAGGATGACATTTAAGAAGGAGTTGTTAAAGTCTATCCTTTTTATCATCAACTACTGTATAATTAGACTGTCACCTGAAGTTTAATAGTTTTTTTTTTTTTTTTTTTTTTTTTTAGTTTTTGTAAGTTACAGTCCCCTCATCACCTTCTTTTAAAAGCTGTTAGTGATTATTATAATGTCAGATTCTTTAGTGATTACTTAAAATCTTATATCTATTGGCTTTGTCTTTTATGCATCGTTTTCTTTTCAGTTTCATACCCATACCCCAGATGACTACACCGTGTTTAACCACTCTGCTCAATTTCCCATCGGGATTTTAGATCACTGACAAAGGCCTCGGTAAATATAATCAGCCTAATTACCCCATATTGGTGTTATTGGCAATATGCTTCCACCTGCTGCAGGAATGTTGCTATTTATGCTAACTTTCAAGACAGTACTTCATTTTTGTTAATGATAGAATTAGTCGCTTCTCATGTGCCAATTTCTATTTATGAAACACTAAACTTTACGCTAATGTTCAACCCAGCCGCTGATGGCGTTGCTTCTGGTTGTGTCGTTTCCCCAGAGACGAGCTATTTTCAGTCCATAACTCGCAAAAAAAAAGAAAAAAAAAAAAGAGAAATGTTTTCGTCTTTGTATATGCGGGTTTATCTCTCTTTAATTGAACGGATGAGCCGCTATTTGGAAATTTGGTGAAGCGGTCACTTTGAGGATATCGATGAAGTTCGAATAATTTATTTTTGACTTGTGTTTGTCTACGTCTATCTTTCTACAGAAAAGCTCTCGGGAACGGATGAAGGGATCTGTATGAGATTTGGTAAAATCTTCTTTGGATTACCTCTTCGGGGATTTTTACTAATTTGATTGATTTGTCGCTTCCAAAATAATCTCTTCCGAGGAATCCAATTGTTTTTTTAATACTATTAGGCATATAATTGTTGTCGGTTTTCACTGGGTCGTTCGTGGTTGGGATAATGATTCATTGCATGTCTGTGTTTAACCAAGAAGGGTTAAATGTCGATGTCACGAAGTTCTAAGTTTTTAATCTGATACCTGTATACAAATCGAATCAATCTCAGATCTCTGAAGTTGTGACATTAACTTAAAAAATAAGGTAAATATGCTTTTGCACAATTTTTGTCTTTTTATGAGGTCGCAGACTAAACAATAGAGTGAGATCTTGATGTTGTTTCTCATTTTATTTACTTGATATAAATATAGGTAGAGAAAGAAAAAGTTTTGAACATTCATATGACCAAAAGAACAATGGTCAAAGTCTGACGCCATTGTTAGCCTGTGATCCCAGCGAAGGCTTTTAAAAGATTTGTTTGATGACGTCACTATTTTCTTTGTGCCTTTGTCTCACATTTGCTTTCGATTTTGCTCACTTTTCTCACTAACCTGGACGACTGGTTTTGCTCCTTTCCGTCCTAAAAAGCATTGCTGAGCAGAAATACCTCAAATGGGTGATCTAAATATTACTACAATGATCTTTTTAAGTAGGAACTGTTATGGTAAACTTGTAGCATTGTTTTCAAAATTAAAATTAGGCGTATATAAAGAAAATCTGCCTTACAAGATATCTCCTAAAGTTCTACATCTACAATTTTTAGGTGAAAAAAAGATAAAAAAATAAACTTAATGGAAAGTGCCAATCACTTGTTTTCGTCTCATCATCCATTGGAAGGTTTACAGAAAAGAAGTGAATAAGAAGATGATGAATATCAAAGGAGAAAATACAGTAAATGTGACTTCCAACCGACATGAAAACAACATCTTTATGTTTTTTCAAGTTGGGTTGAGGCAGCAGAAGGGATTTCATTAGTGTTCTCAGCCTATGCACACAAGAAAGAAATCAAAAGTTTCAAAACAAACGCTTGATTTTTTTCTTTTTTTTTCGAGACCAAGGAGTTGCTGCGGTAAGTAGTTTCGATGAACAGGTGACAGAGATCCAGAGTTTTTATTTGGCGTGGACGCTGGAAAGAGGACCTTGCGAACACTTTCTGTTCATGCCTAATATATATATATATATATATATATATATATATATATATATATATATATATATATATATATATATATATATATATATATATATATATATATATATATATAGTTTTGAAAAGGGGAAATGGTGATGGTGAGACAGATTAATCACCTGCTTGTAAATAGCAAAGAAAATTAAAGATTACTGATTTGACAGAAATTTGCCGGTAGGATTAGAACTTTTCTTATTTCTATAATGCTCTAAAAAATAAGTTTAAAAACTTTTATTGACAAGATGATTCGGAATTAATTAAGAAAATCTATTTAGAAAGAGATTTTGGGTCAAGAGCAAAATGTCAGAGGGGCACCAGAAGTAAGAATACCAAGGGCTTTATATATTTGGAGACCAGGAAAGAATATGAAATCTGGGAGTAGACATTAGTGATGAGAAGCGCAGAGAATTAGTAAGGCCCCACCGAATCCGTCGCGCGCGTAAGCGTTTCGTGCGTCTCCATCAAATACCATATACAAATACGAGTGGCCCCACACGGCGCATGAGCGTGGATGGCGTCAGGTGCGTTACCGGACTGGGTGTGCAAGGAACAAAACGTTTTGTTTTTAGCCGCAAGGTGGGGTCCGCATGAAGGAAGAATTTGTGGTAGACCTACAACAACCTGCATTTGAACCACCTGCCCAACTTTGAGCTTATGGTTATGATAAAGGATTCAGTAGTTTTTTTTATTACATTCTAATGCAAACATTTATGTAAATACGTTTGTTTCAGAAGTTGCTGTATCTAGTGTTCAGTTCACACACAATCTACGCATCTGAATTTTTTTATTGTATAAAATAAAATGCAACTTTACAAATTTCGTAATCAGTAATCCTTCCCTCAGAGTTGCTACAAGTCTCTCTTCCGTTGATATTGATCTTCTGTAATTAGTATCAAATTTTGATATTCCAGATATAATGCCCCCGTGAATTAGGTCAAAGGTTTTTGGCGACATCCGACAATATTAAAGAAAACTTGTCTGGGTGCTGTCGTAACTTATGAAAGAGTGTTGCATATTCTCCACTCTTTCCTCGTTCTCAGTTAATGTCAGAAGTACAGATTTCCCTACAGTTTAACGCCTCTAATTTGGGCAAAACCTCGCTCGCTCGCTGCTGAAGTTTGAACTGTCCGTCTTGTAACCGTCACTCGTTTGTTTGGTTGGGCCACATACGCAGAAGACGGACACGCTTATGCTGGGGTCACACATTCACGTATCACGACGGCGTATGCCCACGTATGTGGATCGTGGGCATCATCGCGGTGAAATGACCTTGAATAGCTGGTAAACAGGACATGGGCTAACGGACGTAAAGCCAGCACCGTAAATTACGCCCTAATGTGCGCGCAAAGAAAGCAAGGTCGGACGTTTACCTGAAACTAACGCCGATATTGTAATGTTCTATGTACGTCAACTTCACGTCAAGACCACGCCCACCGTTGTGGTGCCGTAGGGTACAAAAGGGCGGGCCTGTGAACAGAGCTTGCCGTTCCGTAAACAATCATTGTAACAGCTCGTCTCTTCGTTGTTTTCCTACAAATTTATCTATTTTAGTTTTATGGTAACTTTTTGATAGTAGCCATCTGTAATATATTATAATATGTAATTAATGTAACATCACAATAAATGAACATAGGATAAGTACTATATAAAACTAGCACTAGAATTTTCTTGCTTCGATTTTACCATTCAGACATACACTTAGACATATAAAACTGTTGACTATGGGCGATTTATATTTAAGCAATATAGAATAACATCTAATAACTTATCAAACATTCTTGGAAATAAATAGGAATTCTACCTAATCAAGATAATATTTTTTAGATGTATATAAGAATTCCTCTCAGATATTTACATTATTTGTTACACCATTATTGTAAGACTGCTATTCAGAAAAAAATAAATATCTTCGACAAGGGAACGTTCTGTCCCTCGTCAATGGGGGTAGCTTCATGGAGAGTTTCCGTGTCGCTGTCATCAGTCAGAATCTCATCCAACTCCGACTCCTATAGGTGGAAGTTGACATTTTCCCTGTCCTGAATGTCTGCAGGAGTGGTTGTAGGAGTGGCTGTAGGAGTCTTTTTCCGGGCCGAAAGAAGGTCCTGCAAGATTTGAAGTTGATGGTCCCTTCCTCGGTCGTTTTAGGAGGTTCGGCATCTTGAAGGGCGTTGTGGAGAGCTTGAAGGAAACTGCTGGTCTTGGGAGACGGAAACAACAGCTGACCTGAGGGCACCGACCTGACCTTTTTTTACCACGCTACAGCGTTGCCCTGTCGTACAGGGTTGTAAATGTGTGAATCATTTCGCCGTAGGCTGCAGCGCAAGTAGGAGGCCCGCTTGCTTCGCCGCGGAAAGAAAACAACGACGGCGAATGATGCTGGTGACCCTAGCGCTTACCCCACAGCAGTCACCGTGGCTCCCACGTGCAATGCCTGGAGCTACGTCAGGTGACATTTGGCGTGACCACCCACGACTTGTTTTGAACATTTCAAAACTGGAGTTGGCTACGGCGACCTAGTGGGCAGAGCTTAGCGCCCGGACGACCCGTCACCGTACGTCTACGATTTTACGTATGTTTTACGTTACATTTACGGTTTACTGACGTAAGCTGTTGCCAACTACCAATTTCCGCTCATGCGTGGGCGTGCGTGCGTTGATACGTGAATGTGTGACCTTAGCTTTAGGGTAAGGTCACACCGGACGCGGTAAGCGTCGAGGTGCAGACACGACTCGAGCGGGAGACCAGCGTCAAAACGACACATGGCCACACCAAAAACGCCACCCTCCCTCCCACACATCACTCTCAGTGGTCAAAGATATATGTAATTAGAAAACCTAAGTATTAAAGATTAAAGTTGACGATATACTACTTATGACCCAATGGTCTTTGAGTCTTTGCTTGCAATAGTAGAAGTCAGTCTCACTAAACAAAAGACGCACCATAAACAACCCATCTCTCCTAAACTATCATTCAGGAATTAGTAACCCTTTTGGCAGTGAATTTTGTGATAATGAAAAGTTAAAATCTACATTTTCCTTTTACTTCCCTTAATGTTATCACTTTAAGGGAAGTGAAAAGAAAATGTGGATTTTAACTTTTTATTATTGCAAAACTAACAGCATATATGGTTACTTTTTTAAAGATACTTAGAAAAACAGAGGAACCAGAATTAATTGCAAATTATATAAAACTAAATTAATATTTGGCTCCATTATATTGAAATAAACGATTTACAAGTATCTAAAAAAAAAGTTCAATGGTAAACTTTACATAAAAGAAAGTAAAACAAGGAAAAATCAGTTTTGCTTGTAAATTCATTGTTAACGTTAATGAAGACATTACAAAGTACCACGAATATTTGATGAATCAGTGATGCTGCTGCACTAAGAATTCGTATAGTTATCAAGTCTATGCAACTGGACAAGGCTTATTTGTGAGTGGCTAAGTGCACAATAACCATGTCAAGTTGGAGGGTATATTTATGTATTGTGGTCCTTTTGAAATATTCACTTTAAATTCAGTAATGAACTCATCCCCAGGGAAAGCGTTTAGATCATATAAGAAGTCGGTCTATTTGGTTGACTCTTTATTGGGAACAAAATTGAACGCAGCCTGAAAGTACACAAATGAGATGTGTTGAAATGACTGCTAATTTAAGTATGCATTACAGATATGGAATAATTAACTCGACATTGTTACTGAATAGATAATAAATGTAGTCGCTTAATACATAAAAGTTTCGATGCTAATAACAGTTACTTAACGATGATAATATGCTTTAAACGATTTCTAGGTTACAAATGAAAGTCCCCAATAAGGGAACTAACTTCACAACATAGTTATCAATATAATCAATATGGAAGAGTAACCATTCAAGTAACAGCCCATAATCATATAGAAAATGGGGTTGTTTTGGGACAAGACGCCGGGAACGGCCGCGTTATTTTAAAACATGTTACATCGTCTGGCGGCAACTGCAGAGGGTCGAACCGTCCCACTAGTCTTGTGTGGCCACCCGAATAAGATACCCAATGATTCATGAGATCTGTGGTTGTGCCATACTTATATGTACTTGAAGAAATCAAAGAGGACAAGAAGTACATCCATGTTGGCCTATAAAAGCCTAGTAACTGAAAGCAAGACTACAAGAAATACGTGGTCCAACCACAGATCTTTGCCTGAAGACTGGTGGTTCTTGTACAAGGATGCCTCTTTATACACTGCGGACATTACTTTGAAGCACGATTAAGATACTTGCTGCATGCTTCAAGTACACGCTGGTAAAGAAACATAAAAGTGGACAAGAAGTATGAAAACCCAGTAACTGAAAGCAAAGCTATAAGAAACATGAGGTCTGCCCACAGAACTCTGCCCGAAGACTTGAAGGTATCTGGTACGAGGACGCCTCTGTATACATTGCAACTATACTTTGAAGCAGCGATTAAGATTCTTGCTGCATGCGTCCAGTAAGCGCCAGTTAAGAAACATGAAAACGATTCGGAATTTTCGGAATGTTCAAATGGCTCCACGTTTCCAGTAAGTTTCTCTAAGTCCATCTGAGTAATCAACATCTATTAACGACGTCAGCGTATTTGGATCTACTCCAAGTAAGCATTTTTTGTGTAAAAAAAAATTATATTGTGTAAGAACTTAGCATTATTTAGACTAGAAATGTGTGAAGACTCAGCGTAGTATTTTCTTAATTAAGTGGAGAGGATGCCGAAAAAGGCGAACTTCTTTTAAAAAGGAATTTTGCTTCCCCGTTATAGTTAGTCACTCGGTAAAAATAAAAAAAATCTTATTGCTACTTTTATGGTACTGTTATTACTAAAGAAAAACCTGCTAACAAAAACAATTTAAATTTCAGAATTCCGTTGTATTGTTTTATTATACATAGTTAGGGTTTCTTTTCAACTGATTCAATTTCCATTGAAGATTTTGATAACCTGCTTTTTGGACACGTTTGTTTTTGCTTATCAAGAAGAAAGAATCGTTTATGGATTTATTCCATTTTGATCTGGAAATAATGATTTTTGTTAAGCTGTCCAATTATCCTTTGAATTGATCAGTTTTAAAATCCAGAATGGTGTTTGGGGAAATATTTTTTTAGCTAAAATGACTGCAGGGGAAGAATTCGTCAACTCCAATTCCACACTGACTGATTATATGAATGGGATCATATCACTGGGCAGTTCATTTGTGATCAGGGGAGAGGGGAGTGCAGGTACGACTAAAAGCAGACGTCAACATGACACAGCTCATAGCTACTTGGAAGAGTACGAGAGTTTCATTCCGTAAACCAAAGGATACACGAGGCGATACAATGGACGAATTATCAAAATAGTAAAGGTCTCCTTTTGTTCATTAAGGAGGGGACGAAAAGACCAATTTCAATAAAAAGCAACAAATGTTAATCAGGTGCCAATTTGACATACCCACCAATACATGATTATTCTACACAAAATAAAATTGCTTTGGTATCTCTACTGCGCATGTGTCTGTAAGGCTGTTTGTATGTGCTTGTGCTTATTCCTCTGTTTTTGTGAAAGAGATAGAACGGCTGTTGATCTTCAGTACCAAAAAGCTTTGATTTAATTATCTAAGTAAAAAAAACTGTGAAGAATATACGGTTAGCAGAGAGAGAGAGAGAGAGAGAGAGAGAGAGAGAGAGAGAGAGAGAGAGAGAGAGAGAGAGAGAGAGAGAGAAACAACGTAAAACCCATCGACTATTCGTTCTGGAAGAGTTACCGAAGGATCTGATCGCTCAAAGCTCATAGAAAGAAATATTCAACAAGGCCCCTTGCCATTCTGTCCACGGAGTTCCTAAACTTTATCTTATGATAATAGGAATTGGGTCAACCCAGCGAAATCAGCGTCCTCTGTTTCGTGGCTTCCACCAGTCTCTTCACCTACTGCTCCCCCTAGAGAGAGAGAGAGAGAGAGAGAGAGAGAGAGAGAGAGAGAGAGAGAGGTGGAAGGAGGCGTTACCACTGGTGGAGGACTTACGACGGGTCGAGTGAATGGGCGCAGACTGAATGCCATACTACATAAAATTTGAAGTGACTGAAAGGTTTCTATGTTAATTGACTGAGGGAGTCTTGAGACTGTTTTGATAGTTGCTGTGACATTCAAAGATAGCATCATGAAGGTGAAAATTTCAACCTATCGTCAATCTGATTTGCTCGATATATTACATAGAATATAGTTTTCCCAATAAAACTGACGAACGCCAAAAATACTCAGAAACGAGTTTATGATCCTATTTTATCAATTACTTGATATAATATGCTAGACACTCATTCATTCCCGTTGGGATTACCGTGAAACCATAAACAAAAGACTAAATATCATAACGATTATGAACCCAAGAAATGTTAGTCCTAGAGAACAACCCTCGAAAACACTGGGAGTCACTGTGACTTTTTTCCTGTGATTTCATTACCGACCTCCCGTGGATCACCCTAATTTACCTTTGCGTTGGTTGACCTCCCTTTTCTTTGGACCTTGGTGTGGACAACTCCCTTGATTTCTAATCGATGGTAATTATTTACTCACGAAAGCCGTATGAATACGAACCGTACAGTGCCAGATGTCCCGTTCCTCGAACCTGCAAGTTGGAGACCAGGTATACTTGATGAAAACAAATATGGACATATCTAAGTCAGAGCCATTATTAGTTTTCTCTAACCTCAAGTGAAGAATTAAGAAATAGCAGGGTAACATTTGCTTACAGTTGCTGAAGCGATAATACACTGTGACTGACCGTTGCAGTGTATTATCGCTATTAACTGGTTATCATTAAGTTAAAAGTGTTCATGTTTAAAATGGCTTAGGGCTTCCCTCTATGGGTATTACGTAGTGGCGGATCTATAAATCTTTCATTTTGGGGCCACTATGTATTATCACAGACACATACACACACACACACACACACATATATATATATATATATATATATATATATATATATATATATATATATATATATATATATATATATATATATATATATATATGCACAGACATATAATTTACATCATATGCACATATATATTGTCTGTAATGAGATGGAGAGAGGGAGATTATAATTAAGAATATTATTACATTGTTTCCCATAGCTGTAGCTTACAAAGAAACAGCGGGTGGAGTTGCTCCTGGCAAATACAAGCATTGAATGTAAGCATGGATACAAAAAAGCAATCTATTATATAATCCTATTTCCAGTGTTTTTATAAATATTCTGCTTGTGTGCAGTGAGTACACACTATCGAAGTTTAAATATTAGTTTGAGATTTTCACGTAATTCAGTCAATGGGGCTGGGGGCACGGATTCAGGTGGCACCCCACCCCCATTTAATCCGCCATTGTTTTCGTGTAATATCTAGGTCTGAGACCAAAGAAAAACATTCCTTTGAAGAAACAAAAACGAAAACAAATGGCAATCCTATGATACGCATGTCAACAGTAATATTCATTTTTTCGTGGCCAAGCAACAAACTTAACAAATCTAAAGTGAAAAAAAAACTGTCAGACCTATCCAGTCACAGGTAGTAATTAGAAGTAATTTCAAAAATTCGATTAATTTTTAAAGAGACTTTGTTTTACAAAGTTGGTCTACTTTGAAATTTCAGTTTATATATATTTCCATCATTACACATTGGTTTCATAGTCATTACTTGCACATAAACACATATACACAAACATACATAGTATACACTCGTGTAGGTATATATAAGAAAGCTAGCTTGAACCCAATGAAAGTATAGGTGTATTAGTTGCAAGGTTATTTATTATTTATTGTTAGAACATCAGCAATGAAGCTGACGATGATCGTCTCAACCAAATTGTTTTCTGTCGCACCAGATTACTGTATTCCAAAGTTTTATAGCTATTACTGAATATTACAAGGCAAATCCTAATATTTGCTCCTTGTGAGACTCTTACGGTTTGTGGTGTGATCATTAGTCTGGTTTATCGTTTAGAGTCAACTTCCTTTCGATTTCTATTTTTTTTCTTCAGTCTCTCTCCGGATCCATCAGTGGACGACTAATCGGCTTTCGTTAAGAGCGCGAGATGTGGGCCTCTGTCTCATGGCAACGTCAAAGTCGGAGGGAAGTGAGTGACCTGTGCTTTCCTGCCCAAACTTCCCGTACTTTCCACAACATAGAGAATACTCTAGAGCAGGGGTTCTTAACAGGGGGTATTCATACCCCTCAGGGGTATGAGAACCATATGCTGGGGTAGGGGACTTGATCTTTGATTATTTGTATATATTTGTTTTTTAATGTATGTGTATACATGGGTATATTTTGTAAACAAATATCTATATAAAACTGTCAATGCTTTTGATTTTCTTCCATATAATTTATTCCTAGCTACTAATACCTAAAGTGTGTAGTAAACTGGTATATCAAGTTATATTGTCAACAACATATGACTTAAGTGGACTTACGCAAAGAGGGTATGGAGCAATATTTGGCAATTCATTTGGGGTCTGGGGTCACCAAAAGGTTAAGAACCCCTGCTCTGCGGATTTCCTTCATCAAAGTATTTGATTTCATTGCTGCTAGCTAACTTTAGCAATTGCACAAACTACAGAGTTTGCTATTATAATTGATGATAATGTAATATCAATCCCGCTCGTTGAAGCAAACATGCAAATATTACCATCGTGATGCAGAGCACTACGACCAGAAATGCCCAATCCATATTCGAGATCTCTGTGTACGAATCCATCTCAGAAATTCAAATTACATCGTACATATGCAATTCTATTCATGATCATTGCGTTTTAAATTGACAGATTTAACATTCATATAATTTGATATAATTTTTAGCCAAACTGCATTTTTCTTTAGTTCAAACTGACAGACTGGTGTAGTTAGGTAACAGTGATGGACGCCCTAAAGTCATAATCAATTAGACAGAGGAGAAAGAACCGTTGCATATCCTACGAACAGTGACAAATAAAGCGCAGAAAGAATTGTGGAGGTTGGCGGTAGGTGTTTAAGAAGTGGCCCCAAAACCGACAGTCTGCAGATTATGACGTTAAGTACAGAACTTATGCTTTGAGATATTTGTTTTTAAGGTTTTGGCTAACGTAGATTTTAGCTACATGCGAATGATATGTCACATCCTCTTTATGGCTAACGGTGTAGGATTTTACTAGAATATTGATTAACCAATATTAGGCTCCTCGTCCCAGCTGCCTCAGTAGACAGAGGCTTTGTTAGGGTTTTATAGCTGCCCACGCTACTTACTATCTCCACGTGGGTATTCGGATATTCCAGGAATATATTATTCCCTACTAATTATTGTTTATTTCATCGCTGTATTTTTTGGAAATATAAGGAAATTAGAAAAAAAAAATTACATGAATTTCCAGTAAAATTCGTGCAAACCCGTGAAGGAAAACGGTTGAGTTTTGCAGTCTTCTAACTCCAGTAACACTTGACTAACCTCGTTTCATTGTTAATATTATTTTTTGTTTAAAGAGCCTACGTAATAGTCTTTTAGTTTCTTTTATCAATTTCATTAAAATGAAAAAAGTGTGTTGCATTCTGAATTGCGGATATTCTATCACTCATTGAATTCTTGCAGTTCTTCTTGTTTCGATGTGTCAGGGGCTGCAAGACTAATTTACTGCTTCGAAATGAAAGATCTACTTCCCTTACGTCATCATGACGCATTATGTGGAGTATTTCAATGACGACTACCACGCCGATATTAGATAATGATCATCTCTTCAGCCAGGAGCCACCTAAAATAGCAGGTTCATCGGCAACAGTAAACGAATAATAAAATATGAATCAATTCATACTCCTCTTATGATTTGTTTAGGGTTTTGCTTAATCGAAAACGTAAATCACAGACCAGTATTTACTTTTTATCATTATCGACATCAGAATTGTGCCTTGAAATCTTTTTGACCCAGCATAGTCATATTAAACTCTTCAATTAGGAAAATATATGTAGGACATAAATACTATTTTATTTGTTTCTTGCTGATTTATTCCCGTAATTTCTGGGGGAGATGTTTCATTTCGCCTTCACGATACCATATCCATTTCCATTACAGCTGCAAATCCATCGGGAATAAAGTTGATATTATAAATTCTTTTCTCACAGGAAATCATGTCGGTGAGCCCTATTCTAGATATAATAGTACTTTCAATTTCATTTTGTCAGCAAATCTTTTGCCAATATTTTCGCCCTTATCGATGCGTCTGAAGAAGCATTTGTGAGCTAGATGTGGATGTTCCTTTTTCGAACCAGCAATAGCAGTAAAGGTGATAATGATATTGGGCGGTTGGGGTGGGGGAAGGAATTGGAGAAGTCGACGGATCTGGCAGCACAGCAGCCGTAAACTTCGATGGAATTGCAAATGAGGACAATGGACACCTCAGTTTCGTTGTTAATTTTGTTCTCCCTAAGTTCTTTTCTTCTTTTCTCTCTTTTGTTGCTGCTTCATTTTTGCCCCTGTGAGGTGTTTTCTTTTATTCAGGAAGACGTGGTATGACAAAATTAGTAAATGAGCTGCAGAAAATGGAGTAATGCAATACAGTTCTAATCTCACAAAATCAGCCTCACTTGATTAGATTCCAATAAATATTTTGTCTCGTGGGAAGATATACCATTAGCTAGTCTGATTTTTATTTATATGAAAATCATTAGAATTCTTTGCACCAATTATCATATTCTTATATCTACCATCAGGGTAATTTTGTTAGGGAGGGTGAAAAAAAAATTTCACATAATGACACAGCTTGGACGAACTGACATACACAGTGGAGTGAAATTCGAAAAACAGAAATTATATAACTCATTAACGAAATCCTTTTCGCAACAAATATCGTTTCGATATATGGAGGAGATGAAATGTTATATATGCCTCGTTATAGTTCAGACAGGAACTTTGTGATTATCATGCATGAAGGCTCAACATTTTCAAAGACGTTCACCATTTAACTAAGATGGCGGCGTCAATAGATGACACTTAGGTTCAACGTTGACTCAGAGGTTTAAAGAGTGACAGAGACAGCTGTCTTGTTTTTGTTTTGGAGCTACATCCTCACAGAATAATAACTGAAATGTCAGTACTTAACCTATCTTTTTTTATATTTTATTGCAGGTTTTGCAAATTACACTTAAATGAGAAACTGTTTATATGGCCATCGTTTAGGCTAGACTTAGGTATCTGATAGACGCCAGATAATAATAATAAATAATAATAATAATAATAATAATAATAATAATAATAATAATATAATAATAATAATAATAATGAAAGAAAGAGAGAGAAAGAAAAAAAGAGAAAAACCAATTGATAAGTATTCAGACCTGAAATTAGCAATAAGAAGGAACACTAGGCACAATCCAAGATCTCTGAAAAGGAACCTGTAAAACCTAGTTGCCGAAGTTGCTCCAGGACTCATTCAGAAGAGTGTACTACGAGATACAGAGCACAGTGAGAAAAGTGATAGACTCTTAAGAAGACAGAATTCAATCCGGAACCCAACGCTATAGAAACAACCTAGTCGAATTGGATAACTGTGATAAACAAACACTAAAAAAGAAAAAAAAGCAAGCAAATGCTAGTTAATAATAATAATAAAATAATAATAATAAAATAAAAATAATAATAATAATAATAATAATAATAATAATAATAATAATAATAATAATAATAATAATAATAATACTGTTAAAAAGGATGGCAGAATTAAGCGAGTTGATTTTATATATTGTTTTTTCTATTTTCCTTACAATTCGCTTCTCAGGCTCAGCGATGTTTCTGAGTAACTGGCCAATATTCATATTGGGAATTTTCAAAAATTGTAAATGCTGAAGGAATCTTTTATTTAGAACAGGATATCAGGTCCAGGTCAAGCAGGGGTCGTCGACGACCCTGCTTGACCTGGACCTGATATCCTGTTCTAAATAAAAGATTCCTTCAGCAATTACAATTTTTGAAAATTCCCAATATGAATATTGGCCAGTTACTCAGAAACATCGCTGAGCCTGAGAAGCGAATTGTAAGGAAAATAGAAAAAAACAATATATAAAATCAACTCGCTTAATTCTGCCATCTTTTTTAACAGTATTTGCCTAAAAGAGGGTCTTCTACCAAAATAATAATAATAATAATAATAATAATAATAATAATAATAATAATAATAATAACAAAAGCTAAAGAAGGAAACTGAAGGAATGATAACAGCGGCACAAGATCAGGCCCTAAGAACCAGATATGTTCAAAGTATGATAGACGGAAATAACATCTCTCCCATATGTAGAAGTGCAATACGAAAAATGAAACCATAAACCACATAGCAAGTGAATGCCCGGCACTTGCACAGAACCAGTACAAAAAGAGGCATGATTCAGTGGCAAAAGCCCTCCACTGGAGCCTGTGCAAGAAACATCAGCTACCTTGCAGTAATAAGTGGTACGAGCACCAACCTGAGGGAGTGATAGAAAACGATCAGGCAAAGATCCTCTGGGACTATGGTATCAGAACGGATAGGGTGATCGTGCAAACAGACCAGACGTGACGTTGATTGACAAAGTCAAGAAGAAAGTATCACTCATTGATGTCGCAATACCATGGGACACCAGAGTTTGAAGAGAAAGAGGGAGGGAAAAAATGGATAAGTATCAAGATCTGAAAATAGAAATAAGAAGGATATGGGATATGCCAGTGGAAATCGTACCCATAATCATAGGAGCACTAGGCACGATCCCAAGAATCCCTGAAAAGGAATCTAGAAAAAACTAGAGGCTGAAGTAGCTCCAGGACTCATGCAGAAGAGTGTGATCCTAGAAACGGCACACATAGTAACGAAGAGTGATGGACTCCTAAGGAGGCAGGATGCAACCCGGAACCCACACTATAAATACCACCCAGTCGAATTGGAGGACTGTGATAGAGCAAAAAAAAAAAAAAAAAAAAAAAAAAAAAAAAAAACAAAAAAAAAAAAAAAAAAAAAAAAAAAAAAAAAAAAAAAAAAAAAAAAAAAAAAAAAAAAAAAAACAAATAATAATAATAATAATAATAATAATAATAAGAAGAAGAAGAAGAAGAAGAAGAAGAAGAAGAAGAAGAAGAAGAAGAAGAAGAAGAAGAAGAAAACACATGAATTCCACATGCGAAATAAAGTTCCCCGTTTCCAGCTCTGGCATATTAAATTCATAGTTTCGAAGAATTTCCAGGATTTCAGTAATTATGTCAACAATGTAATAATAAATTCATGAAGTTTCTCCCCATCGTGTAAACATAAATATTTAAATATCTCTAACATTATGTATACTTATTTAATGCCAATGAGAAATATGACAGTATCGAGATGAGAGAGAGAGAGAGAGAGAGAGAGGAAGAGTAAGAGAGGAGGAGAGAGCGAGAGAGAGAGAGGAGAGAAGAGACCGGTTGTTTGAGGAGGCTAGAGACGTGTTGGAATTCAGGCTTTACAAAAGTAAGATGAGTAAGATGATGAAACCAAAGACTCGAAACCAAAGAACATTAGGGCTTCGAGTCCTGATAAAGAAACGAAAGAAAGAAATCGAAGAGAGAAACTGGACACAGATGAGAACTAGAATGTTTCGTTTGAAAGTAAAATTCGGAATAAACAAGAATGGTTCAAAAATAAAGAAAACATATTATACAAAGATAATAGGTAATTCATAAAACTACATTAAAACAAAATAAAGCAGAAACTGGAAAGATAAGAGAACATTAGTCTCCACGGATTGACATCTCTTCTCGTTTACTCCTTCTCTGCTTCCGAGGGACGAAAGCCATCAAATAGCTTGTGAAATTCGCAGTTGATTCCTTCTCGAGATGGACCAGACTTTTCATCTGGAAAGACGTCGTCTCGAGCAGAATGGTGCTCGGAATTCTCTTCGTGTTGATTCATACGTTGACATGATTTGAATTTTTACGACGCTAATGAATTTAGCGGCAGCTAGGAATCTTTTCATTTGACACAAACACATTCTCTCTCTCTCTCTCTCTCTCTCTCTCTCTCTCTCTCTCTCTCTCTCTCAGTCGAAGGCTCACACCATGGAACAAGATCAGGGAGAAGCGTTAAGGGCAATAATATCGTTGATCACACGAATTAATTCTATTACGATCTCGACTCTCGAGATCGACAGGTTCTTAAAAATAAGCAATTGGGCCGTAGTGACTGACGACAGGTGACAAACAAAGGAGGGAGGAGCATAACAAAACCAAAAAAAAGTTACCTTAAAATTAGTTTATTATATACAAAATGTACAAGTGAGTCAGGTCCAGTGATAAACAAAATAAACATACACAATGAATTAAATAATAAAGGCAGCAACAGTAATAATCCAATTAAGTGATTCTTGTATAATTCAACATAAGCAGCATAACTAATATAACAAAAGCAACATCATACATACAAAAGGACCACGGTATAAATGAAAAAGCAGTGCAGTACATAAATACATATACAAAATCAGGCAGCATAATAAATAATTAAAATTAACACTGAAGCGGCATAATGATACTCAGAGCAAAACGGGGAACACTTCCTCAAACAATGAGGACAACAGTCCAATGCCGGACGATCAAGACAGAGCCGATACGACAACCACCTCGTCCTTGGAGACAATATGGACATCCTCCTCGAATGCCGGACGATCAAGACAGAGTTGATACAACAACCATCTCGTCCTCAGATACAGTATGGAGGTCCTCCTCGACCACTGGACGATCAAGAAAGGGTTGATACAACCACCAACTCATCTTCAGATACTCTCCGCTGCTCTGCTGCCAAGACTGCCTCTCTGAACCTGACTGGTTGTTCTGCCCTCCAGAACCTGACTGACGAAGTTTGACGCCATCCAACAGACGTCAACTCGCCAGCAATTAAAAACAAAAACAAAGGAGGCAACAATCCACCAAGGGAACAATCGGCAAACGATTGTTCCTAACAATGTACTATTATAAACCTGGAGCCTCTCCCTGACTTCGTTTTTGGTCCTACTGATCCATCTTCATTAGTCCAGCACTTTTCGACGGTGAGGTTCTGTTTCACCCAAGTCTCGTCTTGGGTTTGGACACCCTCGATTTCTCTTCAGTTCTCTAAGATACTTGTATCTTGTTACAATGATGTCCTGTCTCTCCATGAGTATCTTTCTTCCGCTTGTGACTTTCTTGTACCTAAAACCAAGATTCCAGACTATTTTGTAGAGGGAACTTCTCGAACCAGTACAATTAGTAGGAGGTTCCCGAACTTCTGCCAACAAATTTGCTAATGTAGGAAGGTCTCCTCTTTCATATGAGGATAGGATCTCTCCCCTAACACATTCTCTGTCGAAACTATTAAGATGATCAACAACAGTCGATTTCCTTTTCCGGGGCAAGGGTGAATGAATTATACCGTCGGAAGATTTCATCTTCTCAGATTTGATGCGATAGATTGTTCTCTCTGAAACTTGAGTTGCTGTTGTTGTCGCCTAAGTGATTTCTTTCATTGTCTTGCTAGGGCCCTGTGAAGTGAAATATTGAAAAACATTCATTATTATATTACGGCACTGACTGGTAAGCATACTGCCAGCAGCATGTATATGCCTGGTGTTTGAAGTGCCTTCATTTCTGCTTTGTTCCATATCGTCTCTTGTGGCCATGGCTGAAATAGGTGAAATCGACGACAGTGAGCCAACTGCTCGATAGCCGATTCTAAGCTGATTAATGATGGCGGTGTGTGCAGACGACAACTCGCCGGCTGTTCCTTTCTCACTCTTCCACCCCAAATGTTTTCGGTAAGCTTACATTTTCTGCGATAGCATTTTGTTCCTAGGCGTTATACAACCTTCAGGAATGTACAATAAATACGTTTTGCTTTTTTCCAAGTTCAAGCGTTTGAAACATATTTGAAGTCTACAGCTTCGAAGAGTGTTTTTTTGTTTTTTTCATAACTGTTAACTATTATATAATAATTTGGTATGTAATTTCTTAATACTTAAGTTTATTACAACTGGTATTTACATAACATTACATAATTTGGCTCTTATTTCAATCTATGGCCGTAAAATCACAATTCTGAAACAGAGTGAAAACAAAACTTAGAGATTCGGACAACTCGACATTCATCCAATCAGCGACAAGCAGCTAAGTGCAAGTTAAGTGCAAGTTTGGCAGGTTTAAAAAAAATCGACTAATTACAGCCTAATTTCATAAGCTGTAAACCAAACCGTAGTTTGTAGCTTATAAGAAAAACTTTAAGGATGTTCTATAAATTACATTAAAAGTTTTGGAAACACGCTCCTCGAAGCCTGACACTAACGTATATTTATTGGTATATGTCCTGATCAAGAGCAAGCTCCTTCCTCCCCCCCCCCCCCCCCCCCCTCCCTCTCTCTCTCTCTCTCTCTCTCTCTCTCTCTCTCTCTCTCTATCTGCATGCACACTAATGAGTGTTGCTAAGGACTTACCTGACATTCGCCATCTTCATATATTTCTATTGCAAAGTAGTTGTTTAAACAGGAAAGGGAAAACATTCTGAAATGAAGAAATCATTACAACCTGCGAAATATAAACAAATAACTTGTTATCGTCAGCATTATACGTTCATAGAATAGGTTATTAACTGTAAACCTATATTGAAACTCTGTTGGAACATTTTTGCTGGTTTTTGCTGGAGCATTAAATCCGTTCTATTAAAACTGTATTAGATTTACCATTAACTGTCGATTACATTTTTAAATGAATCAAATAATGTAAGTTTGAGATTTGTAAGCCTTTTGAATAACTCTATCGTAGTTTTAACATTTAGATGCCATTTTTGCCGATATATCTAAAGACGAAAGTGTATAAATAATCTGTCAGAAAAATTGAATGAACAAGGATCTTCTGTTAAATCCCTCCTTGAAATAATATATTACAGTTTGTTACCCATCCTAAGTATTGTTATTAGATGTAAACCCTTTTGAGTATATGTACTTGTATATGTATATGTATATGTATATGTATGTGTATGTGTGTGTATGTATATATATATATATATATATATATATATATATATATATATATATATATATATATATATATATATATATATATATATATATATATATATATATGAATTAGCAAATAACATCATTTACAAAACTCTTCGTAAGGGTTGCCCGATTTTTTATGTCGGTCAATCAAGCGAAGTTTTTTGATGTACGATTTAAGCAGCTTATGTATTCAGTTAGAACAGCCCGGACTTCAAATGCAATATTTATCCATCTGAGCGGAAAAAATCTGAAAGTATAAATTGGGGCTCTGTCATTACTAGGTCTAATGATTATGTTTCAATAAATTTACTGGAATCAGCAATTATACAAAACACTAACAAAAATAACCTAAATCTTAGTCTGGGATTACACCATTTGGACCCCATATATTTGTAAAATTAATTAATCAACTTCTAATTAATCACTCCCCCATGTTTTTAGTTATTTTTTTCTCGTGCCCACTATATATATATATATATATATATATATATATATATGTATATATATATATATATATATTATATATATATATATATATATATACATATATATATATATATCCTATATATATATATATAATATATATATATATATATATATATAGATAGATTTTAGGTATATTGTGTTCGTTTCTCACTCATTGTCTGACCACTTTTGCAAATTTCATTTTTCTAATATAAAATGTATTGTTTTTCGAATTAACCCTCTTACGCCGGAGCGGTAAATAAAAAATTTGTCTCCCGTATGCCAGAGGGGTTTCGGAGTGAGCGCGGAAGCGGAAAAAAATGTTTTTTTCAAAAAATCACAGCGCGCTTAGTTTTCTAGATTAAGAGTTCATTTTTGGCTCCTTTTTTTGTCATTGCCTGAAGATTAGTATGCACCCATCAGAAAGGAAAAATATTATCATTATCATATATAAATAATGCGATATATGATAGCAAAAAAACGAAATTTCATATATAATTGTATTCAAATCGCGCTGTGCGCAAAACGGTTAAAGGTAACAATTAACTTATTTTTCGTTGTAATTTACACTAAATTGCAATCATTTTGGTATTAACACATTGTAAAACGATAAAAGCAACACAGAGAAAATATTATCACAAAATAATGCATGAATTCGTAACGGCGCTGACGTAAACAAATATTTTTTTTCAAAAATTCACCATAAATCTAAATATTGTCCTAGAGACTTCCATTTCTTTCAAAATGAAGAAAAATGATTGAATATTACTATACTGTAAGAGTATTAGCTTTCAAATGCAGTTTTCGACCATATCTGACGAGTTAAAGTTGACCGAATGTCGAATTTTTTTATATATATATTTTTTATATGCAATTATTTCGGAAATAATAAAAGCTACAACCTTCAAATATTTTTCGTTTTATTCTACATGAAATTGCACACATTTTCATATATATAACTCTATGAAATGCCTAATATGAAACGGAGCAAATATTCCGAGAATGGGACGTACGCATTTCGGAGATTTGTGGCGGAGAATCCGCGCGAGGAGGGAAGGAAAGATTTTTTTCTTAATTCACCATAAATCTAAATATTTTGGCTAGAGACTTCGAATTTGTTTCAAGATGAAGATAAATGACTGAATATTACTAGACTGTAAGAGTTTTAGCTTACAATTGTGTTTTTTTCGACCATTTCGGTAGAGTCAAAAGTTGACCTCGAAGGTGTTTTTTTTTCTATTTTATCGTGATTATATGCAAATATTTTCAAAAATGAGAAAAGCTACAACCTTCAATTATTTTTTGTTGTATTCTATATGAAATTGCGCACATTTTCATATATAAATCTTTATGTAACGGCTAATTTAAAATGGTGCAAACATTACCACAATCGCACATATGATTTTTTCGGAAGAGTTACCGCGTGGACGTAAAGAAAATGTTACTTTTTGCATAAATTCACCATAAATCGAAATATTGTGCTAGAGACTTCCAATTTGTTGCAAAATGAAGGTAAATGCTTGAATATTACTATAATATAGGCGTTTTCGGTAGAGTCAAAGTTGACCAAAGGTTGAAATTTTGGCAATTATCGTTATTTATATGAAAATATCTCAAAACTGATAAAAGCTACAACCATGGGTTGTTTTTAGTTGTATTGTGCATGAAATTGCGCACATTTCCATATGTGAAACTTTATATAACGGCTAATTTTTAAATGGTGCAAACATTACCACAATCGCATGTATGATTTTTTTCGGAAGAGTTACCAAGCGGACGTAAGGCAAAAGTTTTTTCATAAATTCAACATAAATCGAAATATTGTGCTAGAGACTTCCAATTAGTTGCAAAATTAAGTTAAATGATTGAATATTACTAAAATATAAGAGTTTTAGCTTACAATTGCGTTTTTCGACCATTTCGGTAGAGTCAAAGTTGACCAAAGGTTGAAAGTTTGGCAATTATCGTTATTTATTTGGAAATATCTCAAAACTGATAAAAGCTACAATCATAAGTATTTTATTGTTGTATTTTCAATAAAAATGCGCACATTTTCATATATAATACTTCATGTAACGGCTAATTTACAATGGTACAAAAATTATGTCAAAGTGACAAAATAATTTCTGAGATGTGTCACAGATACTTTTTAGTGCGGCAAGAAAGAAATTCGCGCTTGCGCTCCTGCGTAACGATTGTAAACAAAACAACACCTTGATCCGTGAACTCCCAGCATCCTCCAAGGTGCGTGATTCAAAAGTTTTAGGCTTGTAGGCCTATAAGTATTTTTCCGCGAATTTTAAAAAAAACTTTTGTAAGTCGACATAAAATACGTCCAGTCGGCACACGGGAGACAAAAAATGTCGACGTAAAATACGTCCAGTCGGCGTAAGAGGGTTAACTTGCCTTTAACCAGTGTGTTTGACCACACCAATCTTAAATCCTTAATCTAGCCTTTGGGATTTTACAAATTTTGTGCTTTCCTAAACAAAATGTATTGTTTTCCGACTAATTTACCCATGACCACGTGTGGGTGGCTGCTTTTAAATCTTTAATCTAGCTCATAGCGTTATTCGTTTTTTTAAAGTGAATTGCACCTTTCGTTAATCCTGTAATGTCTGTTTGTATATGTTCACCTGTATTGTGTTCCTCATTGTTCTGATCAGTCTTGCCTTAAGTAAGGGGTTGTTAGGACCGAAAGATCTTGGCAGCTCTCGCTTCCTCACTATCCTCTGTGGGAACCTTAACCCTTTACCTTTATAATATATGTATATACATATATATATATATATATTTTTATAGAATATATATATATATATATATATATATATATATATATATATAATTAATATACGCATGCACAATTTGTATATATATATATATATATATATATATATATAATATATATATATATATATGCATCAATTCAAGCTACAAATGTCCTTTAATATCTAAATTCACTTTACCTCCCAAATGATATATATTCATATATGTACCGAAGGGGAATTTTTTAGTTGATAATAATTTCGTCCCCCCATGGGATCGAACCACTGTCCAAGTGGACGGGGACGAAATCAGGACAGTCAGTGACGCTATCCAATCAGCCAACAGAGACGCTATAAGTTCATATCGATTCTGACCTTACAAATCACCCTCGACCTCGGTGCTTTCGTAATTAGAATCGATATGGAACCCCGTCTACCATGTTAGCCAATTCGAGCGTTTGACAGCACGTAGCCTTTTGTTATGAATAATTATCACATTGAACCGTGATCCATATATCAATTCAAGCTACAAATGTCCTTTAATATCTAAATTCACTTACCTCCCAAATGATATATTTTCATATATGTACCGAAGGGGAATTTTTTAGTTGATAATAATTTCGTCCCCCCATGGGATCAAACCACTGTCCAAGTGGACGGGGACGAAATCAGGACAGTCAGTGACGCTATCCAATCAGCCAACAGAGACGCTATAAGTACATATCGATTCTGACCTTACAAATCACCCTCGACCCTAAATTTGCGTAAATAAACATGAAATTACTTGGTGAAATTTACATAAAATTTTACACCTACTATATTCTCTTACAGGAACAGAACGAGAGCAAAAAAAATTCTTTTTTCACGTTCCCTCTTAAAAATGAATAATGAAATTGAAAGCTGTTTCCTAAAGCGCATCTCCGATTTTATAACTTACTTCTTTATATATCATTATATATCACCAAACATCCAGTATTTTAAACCGGATAAACGTCAGCAAATACGGAGATTTTGGCATCTGTTTAGGTGATCTCAGCATAACTAGACCGATTTACATATTAAGAACAGTCTCGCACGAGTCTCTTCGAGTAAAACATTTTTTCTTTCTTGACTTTGCTTCTGTTTATGGGCTTTATAGTTTTTCTTTGAGAACAGTCGTTAGTTATATCTCAGGAGGAAAACTTATGAAATTGCTCAATATATTACATTAAAAGTTTTAGTAAAATGCCCCCCATAGAGTGACACTGTATTTATATGCATAGTTATGCTCTCCCTCCCATTCCTTCACATTCTTTGTCTGTTTCCGAAATCGACACTGAAAATGTTTTGCTTTGAAACGGGAAACCAGTGTTTGCTTTCTGTTCAGTGGCAAATGAAACGTTTCAGTTCTCTCTCTTTGAGCTTGTGTTTGGCCATAGTGTGTGTGTGTGTGTGTGTGTGTGTGTGTGTGTGAGTCCCTTGATGTAGTAAAGGAACATAAAGAAGGAAGAGACTCTCGAAGTCTAGACTGTGTTGGGGATGCAAGAAAAGTTAAGAGAAGCTTGGGTATTTGCCTAAGAAAACCTACTTAAGAGTTAAGCTGCAAAGAAGAGCAGCAAATTTTCTTCTTCAAAGAAGAAAATTTGCTATCCTGCTGGGTCCAAGGTTCGTTTATTTATACTTAGGGATCATGTGTTCGGGTTAATAGCCTTTCCAGATAATGCTCTAAACGCTCAGATTAGGGGACCATGCAAGATTCTGAAAACAATAATGTGAATTATTTGATTGAGACTCCGAATAAAAGAAGAAAATCTCGGATATGGCATATTAATATGTAGAAACCATTTGTTAGTAGGATATTAGATATTAAAGTATGATTCAGTAAAAGTAGATCCAATTTCAATAGTTAATAAAGAATTAGAAGTAAATCCAATTGTTATTAAGAACTGCCTATTGCCCCTGATGGTTTGTTCAGTTACACCAATATTTTGTTGTTATCAAATTTTAGAACTTAGACCTGGAAAGATTCGAGTCTTTCACTAACTTGATTAATACTTATAAAGATTTTATTCCACGGTTCACATGGAAAAAAGATGAGTTTGCAAAACAGCGTATTTACGGTAGATACCAAACCTATTAAACAATGGCCAAAGGGGTTTAATCCTCTAAAAAGGATTATTGCTAAAATGATTAGATATATGCTGGCTGTAATTCAACTGAACCAAGTTATAACCCCTGGAGTTGCCCTGTGGTAATAGTCAAGACAGTGGTCAACACCGCCTCTGTTTTGATTATAGGAAAGCTAATGTATAGACTAAAAGACTCCTTTCCCCTGCCGGGGGCAGAAGACTGCATAGAAAAGTTAGCTTGCCAGTTTACTATGAAAGTTTGTCAAAGTAACTGTCTATGCAGTCTTTCACACTGGGCAACACAAATTTCAGCATTTGTAATTGGTGACAGCCTCTATGAATGCCCTTTGGAATGAAGGAAGGCTGAAGAACCATGTCACTCAGAATTATCTTTAAGAGCAGGTTTTATAATTCATTCATTGTTGTTGTGCTGTTATTTACCAGGATCTAACTTGATATATGACCGCATTGTGCATTTCATCATCACCTGCATGAGTTTTCTGCACCAGAGTGGATTTCATATACAGTCTGTTAGACTACCATTTCCCATGCACCTTGTGTGAAGCACTCCATAGGTGGATGAAGACCTCCAACACAACATCTGTTTAGGAGGTCTTAGAATTTTTTTAATTACAGGACTTCCTGTCCTCTGCTCCCCCAATCTTGCCACCCACTTGGTGGACAAGGTTCCTAAACCTATTTTGAAGTACAGTAGATGGGCGGACGCCTACAACATTCCACCATCTACTGCAGTTCTTTGAAGAAGAAAATTCGCTGCTCTTCCTCTCACTCCTGCTGCCACCTCTCAGTCTACTCAGCGCCCCAATAATCCTCCACAGAAACCTGTGTGCGGGCATTGCAGTAAATAAGGGCACACCATGGAGCAGTGCCTCTCAAAGGTGGATCCTCCTCAGCAAGCTACCACTACTCCTCAGAATAGACTACCCCATCATCATAATAATAAAAATAACGGCCATTGGAACCTAAACAACATGTCCAGGCCTGATTTTAGCAAGAGTTTCTGTGACTCATACAAAGTGCAGGCCCACTGCTGCCTGGGCGGATGCACCAAGAAAGCTCCTGTTTCTCCCATTGCTATGGCAATGATGAATCCTCCAACTCTAGGCCCTCCTGCTCAGTGGCCCATATTTGCCACCTCCCAGAGGTCGCTATCCTGCCCATTAGGCCGATCTTTCAACGACACTGGTGTGCAGATATCCATCATTCGAGAGTACAAATCCCTTATGGAGCTGGGGTTGATAGTCACCAATTCATTAATATAGAGAGCCTCAACCATATCAAAATGTTCTTGCCTACCGTCTGGTTGAGAGTCACATGACCTCACCACTCTCAGATATATACCATGGCAATAGCAACCTATATTTTAGGAGATTATGACATCCTGCTAGGACAAGATTTTAAGTCTCCTCCTACCTTTGTACCGTCTTAGGTTTCCCGCTCTTACATAGCACCAGACCCGTTCCACGGGCCTCCAAGAACTACCCCTGCACGGCCTGTCCCACTTGAAGGCACCAGGCAGTGCCAGGCTCCATCCCTCATGGACGTTGAGCCACGTTCAAATACTCTCACTAAGCTAGGAATGGCATCGATGCTATTGCCAAGGCCAGACTTGAGTCTCCCTCCCGGAGCTATAAGTCTCAGTTGTTTTCCCTCCACTGGTTTGGTTCCACTACCCATGCCGGCAGTCGAGGAAGCGCCAATTCCAATATGATTCCTCCAGGACACCCATGATCATAGCGGATACCTCACCAATGGTGCGGCCTTGCAAACCGCCCTGTAGTCAGTCATCCCAACTTGTAACCCCATCCTGAATACCGTTACCTCCTCCACTCTCCCTCCAGGACTGCTCATAACAAACGGATAAAGAGAAATGATATTATTCCTAATATCGAAATAATAGACCAGACAACGGATCCCCACGACGTCTGCGCTCTAGAAGCCCTCCATATAGGCAAGGAGAAACCAAATCTTAACATCACCCAAGAAACGTTTCTCCTTCCCACCGCCGCCCGGAGAGCAGCGATCCGACCCCCCGACAATACCAGATGATCAGGAGCCCCTAACGGGATGACAGGGATTCCTGCTACGGACGGAATTCCTGTCGTTTCCCCCCGGCATCCCCAGGCACACTACTGTGGCGCTCGCACGATAGAATCCCCGAGACCTTCGAGGCGAGATCCACGACTTCGTCCAAGACCGGCCCGACCAATGAGAATGCAACTCTAGGTCCGAGCCGCTATAAATACCGCCCCACAGACTTCCTTGCTACAGTCTCTTCAAACGACTCGTCCGAGGATGACCTGCGAGAAGGTCGAAACGTTACGTAATACCAGATATACCAGCTATACCAGCACCAATACCAGCCCCTAAACCGAAGACGAACCCGGCACCGAACTGAACTACGCCTACGGAATAATACCAGCACTGACGACGACCCCTGCTTGACCTGGACCTGATATCCTGTTCCAATAAAAGATTACCTTCAGCATTTATGATTTTTGAAAATTCCCAATATGAATATTGGTCAGTTACTCAGAAACATCGCTGAGCCTGAGAAGTGAATTGTAAGGAAAATAGAAAAAACAATATATAAAATCAACTCGCTTAATTCTGCCATTCATTTTAACATTATTTGCCTAAAAGAGGGTCTTCTACCAAAATATTATTATTATTATTATTATTATTATTATTATTATTATTATTATTATTATTATTATTATTTATCTGGCGTCTATCGGATACTTAGGAGTAGCCTACACGTTGGTCATACAAGCAGTTTCCCATTTAATTGCAATTTGCAAAACCTGTAGTAAAATATCACAAAAAATATGTTAAGTACTGACACTTCAGATATTTTTCTGTGAGGGTGTGGCTCGAAAGCAAAATCAACACAGGTGTCTCTGTCACTCTTTAAACCTCGATTCAACAATGTTATAAAGATAACTCGAAATTAGTACTGACAAGTGTCAGTTATTGACCCCACTATGTTAGTTAATTGTTGAATTTCTCTGAAAATGTTGAGACTTCATGCATGATAAGCACAAAATTCCTGTCTGAATTATAACGAGGCATATATATTCTTTTAATATCGAAAGACATTTGCTGCGGAAAGGATTTTGCTAATGAGTTTTCAGTTAATCCCAGTAATTCGTTAGTTGTAACAGACATATTTTTTTGTTTGATTCAGTTTCATCATCATTAAATTATCCTCGGATTTTGACAGGAAGTTGTTCAAAGGGACCGTTACTAAACATCTGGAAGAAAAACCAATTGATATCATTTCTGTTTTTCGAATTTCACTCCACTCTGTGCATAAAAGGTCTTTTGTCACAGTTCGTCCAGGTATTATAATGATTTAGGATTTTTTTACCTTCCCAAACAAAATATTCATAATAGATATAACAATATATTTGTTGCAATGAGTTCCAGGTATTATAATATATCATTATTTCTGATTTTTTTTACCTTCCCTAACAAAATAATCATAATAGTAGATATGACAATATAATATTTTGTGCAATGAGTTCCAGTTACTAAAAAATATCCAGACTAACTAATGGTATATCTTCTTACGAGACCAAGTGTTTATCAGAAACTAATCAAGTTAAGCTGATTCAGTTTTCCGAAAAATTTTCCGAGATTAGAAATATGTTGCATTACTGCATTTTCTACGGCTCATTTTTTTTCATTCTGGAGTGATTTTCTTTACAGACTTTATCACACCAGGTCTTGCTAAAAGAAGGAAACAACTCACTGAGGCAGAAATGAAGCAGCAACATGAGGAAGCAAAGAAGAAAAGAACTTAGGGAAAACTAAAAAAAAAAAAAAAAAAAAAAAAAAAAACTGAGGTGGCATGTGTCCCCATTTTTGCAATTCCGCCGAAGTTATGGTTGTTGGCTACCAGATCGTAGACTTTCCCAAAAACCTCCCCCACCCTAACCCCGCAACATCCATTATCAACCTTTACTGCTTTTGCCGGTACGAGAAAAGCAACATCCACATTTAGCTCACAAACGCCTTTTTAGACACACTGATAACGGCTAAAATATTGACAAAATTTGAGGAGAAAATTAAATTGAAAGTATTATTATTGCTAGAATATGGCTCATCGGCATAATTTCCTGTTGAAAAAGTATTTATGAATATCGACTTTATTCCCGATGGATTTGTAGCTGTAACGAAAATGGAAATGATGTTGTGAGGGTGAAATTAAGCATCTCCCCCAAAGATTACTGGAATAAATAAATAAATAAATATATAGTATTTACGTCCCACGTATATTTCCTTAACTGAAGAGGTTAATATGACTATGCTATGGCAAAAAGATTTCAAGGCATAATTGGGATGTCGATAACGAAAAATAGTAAATATTGGAGTGTGATTTACGTTTTCGATTAAATAAACTCCTAAGCAAATCGTAAGGAGAGATATAAATTGCTTCATAATTCATTATTCATTTACTGTTCCTGAGGAACCAGGTATTTTAGATGGCTCCTGGCTGAAGAGAGGACCATTATCTGATATCGGCGTGGTTGTCGTCACTGAAATACCCTACATAATGCGTTATTATGACATATGAGTGGTAGGATATCCGCAATTGAGAATGCAACAAACTCTTTTTTTAATGAAACTAAGAAAACCAATAAACTATAAGATGAGACGAATTAACAATGATGCAAGGTAAGTCAAGTGGTACTAAAGTTAGAAGACTGCAAAATTCGACATCTTTTCTATACGGATTTGCACAAATTTGATTGGAAAATCGTGTAGATTTTTTCTCTAATTTCCTTACATTTCGAGAAAATACAGCAGTAAAACATAACAATAGATAGTGTGGAATAATATATCCCTAGTGCATCCAGATGCCAACATGGCCACAGTAAGTAGTTTGGGCAACTACTAAACCCTTTCAAAGCCTCTGCTTACTGAGGCAGCTGGGACGAGGAGCCTGAAAAAAAAAAAAAAAAAAAAAAAATAGAAGAGAAAGACCGAAATTTTGATTAATATTCTAGTAAAATCCGACGCCATAAACCATAAAGAGGATATGCCATATCACTCACATGTAGCTCCTTTCTACGTCAGTCAAAACGTTAAAAAGAAATATACCAGAGTTTAAGATTTGTACTTTCCGTCGTATTTGCAGAGTGTTCTTTTCTGGGGCCACTTCCTGAACACCTGCCGCCCACCTCCATAATTATTTGCGCTTTATTTTTCACTGTTCCTATGTTTTTTAATGATTCTCTTTTACCTATGTGTAGTTGAATATGACTTTAGAGCGTCCATCATTGCTAACTACGCTGGTCTCTCAGTTTGAACCGAGAAAATGTACATAAATCTTTTGATGCTATTCATGGGTTCATGTCGATTTTAAAAGCTGAACCTGAATTCGACAGACATATGTACAGTCGACAATGTAGATCGACCAACATATTCATATTCATTTGCTTTCGATCACAAGAAAGTTCCTATTTTTTTTTTCTTACTATTAGATTAAAGTAAATTCATTATAATTTAATTATAAGTTGTTAATACTTTTCCAACCTTTTGATTTTTCTTTTTAGTTTTAAGTTTATTAATAAGCTAGCGTCGTTTTTCGTATATTTAAGCTTTTCTTAGTTTGATGAACTCTGTAAGGGAGTCATATGACTTCGCAGTTTTGCTTTGTTTACCGCCTTCTCCCCCGGTACTAGTGAACCACTGAAGTGCCTTATTACGATCGTTGTTTTTTCTCTCCTATGAGCTGTGTTGACCTCGAGTGGAAGGCTTGATCGTAAGGGTGGTGATTCGAGGACGGGAGTTAGTTCGAGTTCCTCCTCACAGCCTGACGCTTTGCCACTTAATCTTTGGTCACTTCTGCAGTTTTGTACGGAGATTTGGAGATTTGGATCACGGCTTCTTGAATCCCTCGCTGCCTTGTGTGTGGTCGCTGGTGTTTGTCACCCGCGGCATTCATCAGCCACGCCCCTTCCCTCGTTCGTCGGAAGGATTCCGAACGAGTTGGCCCATATCTACTGTGAACGGTGCAGTGTGTGGCGTGCAAGATCCGTTGACGTCCCGGATTATCGGAGGCTACCACCCTCGGTGTTCCCGTGGTATTTTGGGTTGCCTGCAGGTATTGCAGCTTGACCCGGTTGACCTCGGCATCAGCGTCAGTGAGTTCTTGGAGCTCGTGGAGACAAGTAGGGCGGCTTTCTACAGGTATGAGATACTTTTATAACTATTAAGACTATCGTGGTTCGCTGGGTACCTGTAGATTTGGACGCCCCTGTTTGCAGTACGGTCTTCTGGATCTTGTATGACCTGAGGAGATGATTCTCTAAGCCTCTTGTGATTATTACTTTGCATCAATTTGTAAGATTATTTTTTTTTTCGTAATTCATTGTTTATTTACTTAAGTTCAGTTTAGCCTTTAAGTTAGTTTGTCTGTGTTAGGTAGGAATAATATTAAGTTTCCCATTTATTTTCTCTTGCTTCCTTCTACCTAACTTAGTTTATTAGGTTAGATTTTTCTGGCCAGTAATTTGACAGGTACCTGCCTGAAGTGTCACATTTAAAATTTCCTATTTCTTATGTTAGGGTTTAATTTAGCTGTAGGTGATCTTTTAAAGATCCTAAGGTTGCTTTTCCCTTGATTTATACTTTCATTTATTTTGGTTATTATCGTTACCATCCATTACCTTTTTTTTGTGTTTGTAAATAAATATTGTAACTTTTGTTGAGGTTTTTGTTCTTTTGTTCCTGAGTTGCTGTGTTACATTTTTACTGACCGCAAATTCTGAGTAGAGACAAGAACCCTTGAAATTACGGCCGTAAATAAGGTCGTAACACTTACCAAAAATGCAGCTTCGCTAAATGTATTTTAAGTATGTTTATGGAATAAAAATATATATATTTTAAATCTGTCAAATTAAAACGCAATGATAATTGATATAATTGTATATTTACGAATTTCTCAGATGCATTCTTTCATAGAGATCTGGAATATGAATTGAGAATTTCTGGTGGCAGTGCTCTGCTGAATCACTATGACAATATTTACAAGTTTGCTTTAACGAGCGGGATTGATGTTGCTTCTTCATCGATGGTAGTAGAAATCACTGCAGTTTGTGCAATGGCTAAAGATAGCTGGTATCAATGAAAGCAAATGCTTTTATGAAGGAATTTCGCTGATTACATCTGGTTTATCCGCTGGAGCAGAGGTTCTTAACCTTTTGGTGACTCCAGACCCC
>NC_061092.1:65949080-65951580 GCF_015104395.2 Macrobrachium nipponense
TATATATAATATAATAAATTATATAATATAATATAATATATATATATAATTATATATCTATTATAAATATATAATATAATATATATATATATATATATATCTAATAAATATATTATAAATATAATATAAAACATAATTATATATATATAATATATATAATATATATATAGATATATTATATATTATATATAATAGATATAATATTAATCGTTGTTATATATTCTAATCTAGAATATATATCTATATATATATATATATATATATATCTAATCTATATAATTATCTAATATATAATATATATATTAATATATCATAATATTATAAATAATATATCTATATATAATATAATTATTATATATAATATATCTATAATATAATAATATATAAATATAATATAATCATATTATAATATATATATATATCTATATATATATATTATATATTAATTATATATATATCTTAATATAATATATCTATAATATAATATTAAAATTATCTATATATATATATAATATTATATTTATTATATATATAATATATTATTATTATATATATTTATATATATCTATATTATATATATAATATTATATAATTATACATATTAATATATAGATTATATATATAATAATATTATATATTATATATATTATTTATATATATATTATATATATCTATAATTATTATATATATTATATTTATATATATAATATTATTATTATATTATTATATTATATATCTATATTAAATAATATATACATATATATATATATATAATATATATTATTCTATATATATTATATATATAATATCAGCATATAATATAATTATATATATATCAATATATATTATATAATATTATATATATATATTCTCTTATATTATATCTATATATATACTATATATATATCACTATATATAGATGTGTTATAGATACTATATATATATCTATATCCATCTTATATATATATCTATATATATATATCATATATATATATATGTATGTCTGCTTATATATATATGTATATACTATATATATATATATATAATCTATATAGTATCTATATACTATCTATATGTATTATATATAGTCTATCTATATACTTATATAACTATACATTGTATATATATGTATATATATATGTATCAATATACTACTATATATAAATATAATATATTGTATATATATAACTATATAACTATATATCTCTATATATATATATATATATATATCTATATATATATATATAATATATTCATTCAGAGATCAAGTCCCATACCCCAAGCATGTGTTGCTCATACCGCCAAGGGGTATGTATACCCTCTGTTAAGAACCCCCGCGCTAGAGTATACTCTATGTTGTGAAGAGAGTGGGAAGTTTGGGCAGGTAAACACAGGTCACTCAGTTCCCTCTGATTTTGTCGTTGCCATGAAACAGAGGCGCACATCTTATCGTTAGTCGTTCAGTCGCCCAGTGATTGGTCTGGAAAGATACAAAGGAAGAAAATCGAGAGGATCATCCCAGTTGTAGTCGCCCTCATTTGACAATTAACAAACGTAGAGCAGTTGACTCTAAACGAAAAGCCAGACTGATGATCACTCCCCAAACCGTAAGACGAAGCAACACACGATTGTTTTATATCACAGAACACCGGCAAAGAAGCCACTTTTGACAGAATCTCAGGAGCAAAGATTAGGATTTGTATTACAGTATTATTCAGCAATGGATATAGAATTTTGGGAAACAGTAATCTGGTGCGACGAAAAAGGATTTTGCAGCGACAAATGGTCAGTTTCATTGCTGGTGTCCTAACAATACAAGGTAAATTAATTGGCAATTAATACACTTATACGTTCTTTAGATTCAAAATAATTTTCTTGCATATACCTGCGTGTGTGGGCGTGCGTATGTTTTTATGTGTGTACGTGTTTGTGTGTGAGTAATAACTATGAAGCCAACCTTACCGATGGATACAAATATAAACTGAAAATTTTAAAGTTACTTCTAATAACTGCCTGTGACTGAATGCGTCTGACAGTTTTTTTTTTTTTGTTTTTGTTTTACATTAGAATTTTTATTTTTTTTGCTTGGCCTACGAAAGAAAATTAATATTACTGCTGACATGCATATCATAGGTTTGCTGTTATTTGTTTTTGTTTTTATTTTTACAAAGTATTATTTTTATGTATATAATGCATGAAAATACATTAACACTTAAATAAATGATAACCAGTAACCAAAGGGCCCAACGATCACTCCTAGTGCATCATCGGTTCAGCAAACGTTGCCAAATGTTGCCTTCCATTTCTGAATTCTTCACTTGAGATTATATGAATCACGGTGATGTGATAAAAATTCATAATATGGCTACGTGTGGCAAACGTTCGACTTTGTTAACATACCAGAGAGGGTTGAATATCGATTCTAATTACAAATACCAGCGTTCGACAGTGATTTGTATCAACTTATACCTCACTTGTTGGCAGAGGCGGTACCTCCACT
>NC_061092.1:65956580-65975057 GCF_015104395.2 Macrobrachium nipponense
CTATGTTTTTGAAAATTACCAACTATTCCCTACATCTTGTCAATCTGATTGTGACCTATAAAGTAGACTGTAATTTCTTTGGAAACTTATTTTGGGAGTTAGACTAATAATCGAAGTGTTTTTGTATATATTAACATATTTTGTTGGTTTGTTCATTATGACAATTATCAGTGGAGAGGTTCCAGAGTTCATAAAGGTGTACTGCTTTGCTTGTATTTAAATTTGTATGTCATTGTTGCCAGAGGTTTAGCCTTCGTTACGTATAGCCAATCATCCATCGAGAAAGAGGGAAGAAATGCTGTCATAAGTTACGTAACGAGTGCGTTCGAAACCTTTTCTCTGAGTAAGTTGGCCCGTCTTCAAAAAAGGTCACTTTTACATTATAAGTACCAAATTTATTCAACCTACGTAGTGCAGAATACACTCAAAATTTATGTGTTGATATAATATGTATTCTGAACAAGCGTTATATTTATGAAATGCATAGATAAAAAGTTATTGCGAAAAAAACCGTGTTACAGAGGCCCTGAATCTCTTAGTAGAATCCGACACACCTGAAGATAAGCAACCTTCCCAAACAAGCATAAACAATGGGTGCTTAGACGGCGTGGCAGCAAGGATTTAGGGAGCACTTGTTCAGAAAGGCACTTCTTCAGGAACTTAAGACGAATTGTGGTTGAATGTGCAGCCACAAGAGACTAGGAGAAGGTAGTGACAACACATCTCAAAAGAGGAAACAGTGCTCCCTAAATCCTTGCTGCCACGCCGTCTAAGCACCCATTGTTTATGCTTGTTTGGGAAGGTTTCTTATCTTCCTCATATGAGGAACTAGTTTACGAGCGAATGAATACACTAGTTTGGGATGCGCAGTTTAAAACAGTCCAAAAGCGCAAATAATGAACAAATCATTGCTTGTTTCCAGTACATAATTAACAAAACTAAGTTTCTGGTTAGATTACAATGCAAATTCCAAGGTTACGACGTTTTTTTATGCTTTTTAACGATACCTTATACGCAGAACTAGTTTCTGAGTGGAGGCGCATAAATTAATTTACGCTATTAAACTGTATTGTAAATTGACCGAACAACGACCTCGCAGGGTCGAGGACGCTAAGCGTAACAATACCAAACGATGCCACTTCAATCGCGTGCCTGCCTTCATTTCACTAGGTTGTGTCTTGCTACGTTGCTGAGTTTTTTTGCATTTTTCGTGCCTTTACTATGGCTCCTAAACGGCAGAGTACTTCCTCCGATGATAGTTCATCCAAGAAGAGGAAGGTCATCACCATGGAGGTAAAATACGTCGTCGTCAAGCGTTCTGAGAAGGGAGAAACGAACACCGAGATAGGTAGTGCTTTAAGCCTGAGCAGGACGAGGGTGGTAACCATAGTCAAGGATAAGGAACGTATTCTGAAGCACATTAAGGATGCTGCACCGATTAAGTCAATGGTGATAAACGAGAAGCAACGTACCCAGAGCATTGTGGAAATGGAGAAGTTGCTGATGATCTGGCTGGAGGACCAGAACCAGCGACATGTTCCGGTGAGCTTAGGTGTGATCCAGGAGAAGGCTAGAGAGCTGCATGAGGCAGTAGTGAAAAAGTTTGGAGAAGGCAGTGCTGGTGGTGAATTTGCCGCGAGTAGAGGTTGGTTTAATCGGTTCCAGGCTCGTGCAAATTTGCATAATGTGAAGCTGCAAGGTGAAGCTGCTAGTGCTGATAGCAAAGCAGCAGAAAGTTTTCCAAGTGGTTTGGCTGAGATAATTAAGGATGGTGGTTACACGGCTGACCAAGTTTTTAATGTGGCTGAGACTGGATTATTTTGGAAAAGAATGCCAAACCGAACGTACCTTTCCAAGGAGAAGTCAGCACCTGGCCATAAAGCTGGTAAGGAGCGACTGACTTTGCTTTTTTGGGCCAATGCAAGTGGCGATTTGAAACTTAAGCCCTTGCTGGTGTATTTGGCCGAGAATCCGAGGGCTTTCAAGGGCATTTTCAAGAGTCAACTCCCTGTGATTTGGAAATCTAACAAGAAGGCTTGGGTTACCTTAATGGTCTTTGAAGATTGGTTCAATGACCATTTTGTGCCAGCAGTGGAATGGTATTTGACTTCGAAGGGTCTGCTTTTTAAGGCCCTTTTAGTTCTGGACAATGCCCCTAGTCACCCTTCAAATTTGAGCGACATGCACCCTAATGTGAAGGTGGTGTACCTCCCACCCAATACCACATCACTGATACAGCCGATGGACCAGGGAGTAATTGCTAATTTCAAGGTTTACTACCTTAGAAGGACCATACGTTTTGCTTTGAGGGCCATAGAAGCTAACAAGGAGTTGACACTGAAGCAGTTCTGGAAGCTGATGCAGTGAAGAACATTGCAAGTGCTTGGGACGAGGTGAAGACGGCCACTTTAAATGGAGCCTGGAAGAAACTGTGTCCACAGTTTGTGCACAGTTTTGAAGGCTTTGACCAGGCAGAAGACGTCGAGACTGTGACGAGGAAGATCGTAGGGCTAAGCAAGAGGCTGAAACTAGATCTTGAACCTGATGATGTAACAGAGCTGCTGGCATCCCATGGAGAGGAATTGTCAACAGAGAACCTCCTTGAGCTGGAGCAGCATAGGATTGAGGAGGAGGAAGCGGCACCAGAGTCAAAACCCAGGTCATTAACTGTGAAAGGCTTGTCAGAGGGTTTTACTCATCTGGAGAGAGCCTTGACTTCTTTTGAGGCAGAAGACCCTAACGTTGCCAGGTTTGGCAAAATCAAGAGAGGAATCATGGATTTGGTGACTTTCTACAAGGAGACCCTGAAGGAGAAGCAGACGAAGAGAAGTGTGCAGTCCAGGCTTGACACTTTCTTTCACAAGTCTCCAGTACCACCACCTCCCACTCCTAGTCCTGGTAAGGAATTCTGAACTGTTTTACTAATTTATGTGTTTACATACCGTATATAAAATGTGTTACTTTCTTAATGTAACATATACTAAATGTTAGAGTAAATTGTAACTTCATTAATTTTCATCATTTGTAATTTTATTGCAGAAGTGGTGACAGTTCCAGATCCCCCTGTACCTTTGACAGTTCCAGATCCCCCTGTACCTGGACCCTCTGTAGCAGCCCGTCCACCTGTATCAGGTAAGAAATTTCATTTTTCTCATTTTCATGTTGGAAATTGTTTACTACATTATGGCATACATACACTACTAGTACAATGTGTTTGATGTTGCATAACCTTATTTTTTTTTATCATTCCAGACACCTTTGATAGTGACGGCGACCCAGATGACCCTGAGCCCCTCCATGGTTTGGATGTCTCGCCCTATTCATCAGGTAAGGAATCCTTAACAAATTTGTAAAATGTCTTATAAATTGCTAATTGAAATTTTATTAAAAGTGTACATATGCTGCAGTTACATCCATCTTATTTATGTACCCTATCATTCTTTCCAGATCTAGATGTACCCTCTTCAGAACCCAAATCAGGTGATACGACTAGTATCACCTCTCCAACTCATTCAGGTGAAAGAATTCTTCATTTTTTATATTCTATACTACATATGTCAAACAGTAATATATATTATGTGCAGTAGTTAATACATTACAGTACATACTCTATCATTTATATTCTTTATCATTCCAGACTCCCAAGCACCTGCACATCCCACTCCATAGCCCAGCCACTCTCATCTACCATATGCCCATCCCAGTTAGCAAGCCAACCACTAGAATTTGGTAAGGACACTTTTTTTTATGAATGCTTTATTATTACATATGTAATAACCATGTTATGTATGTAACATACATACATACAGAGTGTAGTTACTTTAGTAATCATATGTACATTATCATTCCAGACTGACATGCACCTTGTGACTTACATAAACCAGACCTCTACATAGTCTACATCTCTTCATTTTGCTGAAGGTAAGGAATTCTCAATTGTTTTTAATGTGTACATACAGAAAATTGTTAATTATAGAACAGTAAATTTTGTACACTTAAGTGGTTGCATACTGTCCGTCAATATTAATTCTTCATTCCAGGCTGCCCATCATCCTAGTCTGTTATCTGTGATAAAGCATACTGAAGTTAGGTATGGAATGCATCCTTATCATTGCAGGCTTCCTACACATGAATGCTCTACACCTCCATCTCCATCTCCCACAACCTAGGTAACAGCTTTGAGACTCTAAAAGTTGGTAAGTTATGTAAGGAATTTCTAAATTAAGTTTTATACTACATGTTATATCTTATATTAAACCACTGTATGGTGCATATTACCGTATGTAACTTACTATGCATAGAGGACTTACTGACATAATTATTTTTTGTACATTCCAGAATCCCAGAACCCCCTATGATGTAGGCTATGGGGCCACATAAAACTTTGTCCAGGGTTACATAGCACAACAACTTTAAACTAAAAGTAAGGAATTAATTAACATACGTTAACTCTTTTACTCTTGATATATCTAATTAACATAATGCATTCAGGACTTTGTGTAGTATTTTGTACTAATTGTGTTACTTTTACCTTCCAGAACCACCATTTTTCAATGATAACTCCAGGTTGTACTGCACATTAGTGTCACCAAAGGATTACTACAAGTAGAAGCACCATTTTTTGATGAATAAACCTTCAGGAAAGTATATTAAATGTAACATATAGTGTACCAAAGGATGACAAATAAGGTTTTTACATACAGTACATACATATAACTTTTTTATTGGGAATTTCTAACTAAGTTTGATTACATGTTATATTACTGTAAGTAACTTACTATGCATACATGACTTAACTTAGATCATTTTTTGGTACATTCCAGAATGCCAGAACCCCCTGAATGATGTAGGCTAAGGCCACATAAAACTTTAACCAGGGTTACATACATAGCACGACAACTTTAAACTACTAAAAGTAAGGAATAATACATACATTAACTAAGTTTTATACATGTTATATCTTATATTAAACCACTGTATGGTGCATATTACTGTATGTAACTTAGTATGCATAGAGGACTTACTGACATAATTATTTTTTGTACATTCCAAAATCCCAGAACCCCCTGAATGATGTAGGCTATGGGGCTACATAAAACTTTGTCCAGGGTTACATAGCACAACAACTTTAAACTAAAAGTAAGGAATTAATTAACATACATTAACTCTTTTACTCTTGATATATCTAATTAACATATTGCATTCAGGACTTTATGTAGTATTTTGTACTAATTGTGTTACTTTTACCTTCCAGAACCACCATTTAACTCCAGGTTGTACAACACATTAGTGTCACCAAAGGATTACTACAAGTAGAAGCACCATTTTTTTATGAATAAACCTTCAGAAAAGTATATTAAATGTAACATGTAGTGTACCAAAGGATGACAAGTAAGGTTTTTACATACAGTACATACGTACAACTTTTTTTATTAGGAATTCCTAACTAAGTTTGATTACATGTTATAAACCACTGTATGGTATATTACTGTATGTAACTTACTATTCATACATAACTTAACTAGGATCATTTTTTTGTACATACATTCCAGAATCCCAGAACCCCCTAAATGATGTAGGCTATGGGGCCACATAAAACTTTGTCCAGGGTTACATACATAGCACGATAACTTTAAACTACTAAAAGTAAGGAATAATGCATACATTAACTAAGTTTTATACATGTTATATCTTATATTAAACCACTGTATGGTGCATATTACTGTATGTAACTTACTATGCATAGAGGACTTACTGACATAATTATTTTTTGTACATTCCAGAATCCCAGAACCCTCTGAATAATGTAGGCTTTGGGGCCACATAAAACTTTGCCCAGGGTTACATAGTACAACAACTTTAAACTAAAAGTAAGAAAATAATTAACATACATTAACTCTTTTACTCTTCATATATCTAATTTACATATTGCATTCAGGACTTTTTTGTACTAATTGTATACTTTTACCTTCCAGAAACAACAATAGTGGATTTCAATCACTCCAAGATGTAGTAAACATTAGTGTCACCAAAGGATTACTACAAGAATCTGCATGTATAGTGTCACCAGAGGATTACATTAAAGTTTATATCTTCAAGAACCATCCTTTTGCATTGGAATAACCCCAGGTTGTGCATAAAACATACATTAAACAACATGCACTGTACACATAAGGATTACAAGTAAGGTTTTTATAACTTTTTATTAGTTTAAGACATATTTCCAAGTGTTGTTCCGGCTTATGACGATTTTCGGCTTACGACGCGTCTCAAGAACGGAATCCCTGTCGTAACACGGGCACTGCCTGTATATATATATATATATATATATATATAATATATATATATATAATATATATATATATATATATATATATATATATATATATATATATATATATATATATATATATATATATATATATATATATATATAAGTCTTGTTGAAAAGGATTGCTGCATCAGCTCCATTAATTTTGTATAGAGTCTTCTCTATTTTCCTTATTCAAGGATTTCTCATGTTTGCTGAAACTGGCAAGCAACGTGCCAAAGGGGTGGGATCGGTCAATGCAGTGTAGTCATATTGAATGATCTTTATTACTGCTATATACGTACATATATTAAACTGTTAGCAAGTTTCCCTCTCTCTCTCTCTCTCTCTCTCTCTCGTCTCTCTCTATCTCTACTCTCTTCTCTCTCTCTGCCCTCTCTCTCTCTCTCTCTCTCTCTGACGTTTCGCCCAGATCTGCCAGGGCATGTCGTCAACATAGTAAAGTGGCTTAAAATCAGAAGAACAACTGTCCAGCAGCTGTCGTTCGAGATGGCACACAAAGATACTGGCCATGGTGCAACTCAAAGGACTCCCCATTCCAACATTTTGAAATAGTGACCATGACAGGAGTGAGCACCTCCTTAATATTTTAGAATATTTGGCTAATAAGAAAATCGTTCCATCACCCAACAACCATTTAACCTCTAGCCCCCCCCCCCCCCCTCCTCCACCCTCCATGTACAGTTGGACACAGGTTTCCCTGTACACCGTCTTACGAGACTTCGAAAAATTACATGGTAACAGTGTTTAGTGAGGGAGATGGGTGGGAGAACCCCTTCTCTGCTAACAAGAGTTCCAGCAATAAGTTCTGGAGTTCGTTTGGTGGGCGGAGTTATTAGGTATGGTTGGAGAAAGACACACACACACACGGAGTGAAAAAAAAATAAGAGCACTTTATATCGTTGTAATGAAGATTGTTGTCTCACTTGTAATATAAGTTTGTTTATTAAGGTTCCATTTAACTTTCGGCCAAGACGTTATCTTACAACCGTGTCTATATCGGTCATATTCATTACACAATACTTAAAATTGATCAACATTTTAAAGTTATATTGGCATTGCCGAAAATCACGAACATCATATCAGGATATTTTAACCTTATCACGTAAGGCAAGTTTACAGCATCGGTTGCAGTGCGTTTCCTACGAATTCTACAATAGAAAGCTATAAAGAGAAGCGCAGCAGCACTTGATTGAATATACCCACAATTCAATGAATTTGTTGAGTCTCTGACACTTAGCTCCTCTCTCTCTCTCTCTCTCTTCTCTCTCTCTCTCTCTCTCTCTCTCTCTCTCTCTCTCTCTCTCTCTCTCATACTAGCTACTTATATATCTCTCTCTCAGCTATACTAGCTAACTTAGTGATAAGAAAAACCCCTGCCCTCAGTATGCAGTTCTGATATGTCATTAGTGTATTCAGGAGAGGATCAGTGACCCAATAATATAGAAGATTGCCCTTCCTGACAATACCCATAAGCATAACCAAAGCAAAGAAATTCCTCATCTCTGATACTGTAATATCATAAACTCTTGTTCCCTTGAGTGTTCGCTTGATATATTACCCCATTTCATAACATGAAATTAACGATTGGTTCTCTACAGTCAGTTCCATTATAGAATCATTAAAAATAGAATTTAAAAAAAAGCTTTATTCCTGATATACTATCATCAAAATCGAAGGTGTGTGGCAACAAATTATCGCCACCAATCCTTTGCCACACAGGATTAGCTGATTTGACGTTTCTGACAACCTCCTAGGCCACCTTTACCTCCCCTCCCCCGCGCAGTTCATGTAAATGGAAGACGAGCAGTGCAAACGGCCAGCAAGACCTCTAATATGGCACTAAGTAGTACAGAACCAATATTGATACAATAAGCTATGAAGGCGCACAAAATTAAAAACTTAACGTCACATGACTTAAACAACGTGTATGGGACGACTTCTGCAACACGTCATATGACGTGGTTGACCTTTTTTTTCTAAAATTATGAATGCTCTGATATATTATAGACTATATATTTCGTTGACCTCAGGTGACAGGTGAAGTCATTTGGGCTTTCCTTATAGTGGCTGACATAAAGAGTATCATCTACTGAATTGACAGTTAAACTTTTAAAATGTCCCACAGAGCATATGACCCCTATACTCAGAAACGTCAACGACGGCCAAAAAATATGCCACATTTTTACTCTTGTTCATATAATATACATTGAAAATATCAGTAGGATATAAAGCATTACATTTCAAACAATGGAAACTATTTTAATAGACTTCAAGAAGCTAATAAACGAAAATAAGTGGCGAAGTATCATATCTGTATCGGCCACACCACAGAGAACAAAGTATACAGGTAAGGCAATTTGCCAATACTGTTACCGACCTCACTGTATGAAAACAGTGCTCGGCGAGTCATTCAGTTCTATAATTCAATGCTGTTAACAAGAAACGGTGATTAGGAAGACATCAAAAAGATGTGGGGTCTGAGTAAGTAGGAAAGTTTACTGCAATACTCTCAATATTGTATGGAGGCATTATGCCATTTTTTTTTTACAGATACTTCGAATATTATATCAAGAATATCATGGTTATGATAAAACTTGTTTTGAATTATGTTTATTAAAACATATAATCAAATAACTAGTGAGAACAAACTGAGAACATTTTTTGTCCTATTACAAAAAATATAACATTTATATTATACAATCTAATACCTTGACCATCCACCCTCTCTCTCAGTCACTTCCCTCAATCTGTCAGGCATCGAATGAACAAGGTTGAAAATTTGTTGCGGTCTCCGTCTACAAATTTCCCACTGAGAGTTAATGTGAGCCATGAGTTGCTGTGTTGTTCTCTCATGTTCCATTTTCCATGTGTTCACCATCTGGGCCCACACGTGTTCAATCACATTCATATCTGCTCCTTTGCTCGGCCATTCAAGAGGAAGCAGGTTATCCTATCAGGATGGGCCCTGGTGGGAAGGGAAAATTCCTTTCTTGTAACGAAGGCAAGAAGGAGGTTTGCAGCAGCTCAACATACTTAGCTGCTGTAAATCGTCCCTCGATACGGAACACATCACCCATACCATGCAGACACACCCAGCCCCATACGTTGCAGGTGACATGGCCGGATCGAACCATCTCAACGATGTTACGGGGTTCATATCTGAATGAGAGAAAAAAAATGGGGGTGTATAATATAAATCATATATAATATATATAATATACATATATATATATATATATATATATATATATATATATATATATATATATATATATATATATATTTGGAGAAAATTTAAGTTCTCAGTGATGAACAACACTGAAAGAATTCTATTGTGTAATTATTTATTTAATATATTTGAGGAAAAAGGGCAAATGATGCCACTGTCCCTTACCTAATATTTATCTCAGAAATAGCACTCTTATTTAGGTTTACTCCCTTTATATATTTTGACAGTCCACTTCCGTGGAACAAAATCTGAAGATTAATAATTAATATAAAGAAGAATGCAATTGATAATTGATGCAAGTAATGATTTTGCTTATCATACCGAGTTCTATTTGTTCGCCAACAATGCAGCTTCCCATGCGATGTGGACGAGAAGCACTTCTCGTCAGTAAAGATGACCCTGCCCCAAAAGTCCAAACCCTTATCAGCATGACGTTGGGCAAAATCAAGCATTCCCGCCTTATGTCGCTCCGTCAAGAGCTCCTTTGTCGCTGGAGTTCCTAGAGCATCCCTCTTACTTTTCGAGAACTCATCTTAACCAAATGCAATCGAGAGATGTTTTGAGTCGCTACCCAATTTATTTATCATATTATTAAGGGAGAATCTTAACAAGCCAGCTACCAATTCTAAATTTTTTTTCCATTTATTTCCTTTTTTTGTGCAAAAAAGTTTTGAGAAAATTTTTTCCAATATTTGAGTTTTGTATTTCAGTATTATTGAAGCTGTAATTGTAATTCGATAACAGGCCAGGTAATTATGATTCTAATTGTAATAGACATAAAGCAAACGTAATTACCCCTAACCAGCTTATATTACATAGGATATGCCACAGTAGCTACTTCATACGAAATGGATGAGCATAAAAATAGTGGGAACAAAAATAAAAATTTTTTTATGTATGCATGGGAGAAAACTGATTAGAAATTCAGTGATTTTTCCACTGCACTTCAGCTTCTCTCGGGGCACCTGTGAATTGTTCAATCTCTAATAAATCGACTTTATCTTTCTCGGGATATGTGGGGTTCTGCACCCTTATTTGGTGAGTCAACCAATTCAAATCCTCTCGACCTTGAAACCATTCCTGGACTATTCTGGCCGTATGGATGGGGCAGCCGTCATGAATGAAAATGACAGGACTAGGTGGAAAGGGATAATTCCGCTGGTGAAGTGAAGGAAGGAAGAAATCCGGAAGAATTTTAACGTATTTTTCACTGGTGAAATCCTTCAGTCTTGGTGATATCACATATACCATGTAAGGAAATCCAGGCCCACACGTTTACGGTTACAAGCCACTCCTGGCCACTTCGTAAATGTTTCCTCGGTGGTATCTGAAGAAAAACAATCTGATTTTTTTACAATTTACGCGTTGCTTTCCGCAACAGGGAAAATAATGATATATCGTTTGGGGAAATGTAATGCTAAGTAACAATCCCTGCATTAAGATAATGTTTATTCATCTATGAGGATTAATACTTATTACAAATTTGCCTCCTTCAACCTCTTATACAATAAAACAGCTCGAAAGCTGGTTAGTGGAATTCACGTTAAGTGAGGAACAGCACCACCTTTAGTAAACAGTGTTTCACACAGACAATTAACAATTTATCATTATGAAGACATACAGAATTTTAAACGTTATCAATGACAGTAATGACCTGAGATGTTGCAATGCCAGTAACAGCCAATCAATCAATCAGTCCCAGTAATCGTGCGATTTAATATATCACTCTGTTCGGTGATAAAGATATCACTGCTACAGCACCCCTATTACACGTTAACAAGTTTGTCACCCAATCATGGCTAGACTGGGTTGTTGTATAAATTTTGATAGGTTACCTGTCCTCTGCTAGTAGTATTCGTTATAGTCTCCAAATGAACAGCAACATTAATAGTTCTCCGGGCGCAGATCGTTGCTCTACGAGAAAGTGGGCTTTCAATAAGTGCTGTTGCACAGCGTCTTGACGTCTCTCCTACAACAGTAAATAAATGGAAAAGGAGGCACGCTTAGACTGGGAAATTGGCCAACTTTGGGTAGCATTTATTTATTTTATTTATTTATTAATTTTTAAACTATAAACCTTATAAACCCGTGAAATTATGAAACCTAAATTACGGTTGCCTTGGTCCTGTTGAACTCAAATAGTGATTCTTTCTCTTTACTTCCCAGAATACCAAATGGCGTTCCCATAAGTAAACAGGCTATAATTAATCTTATGTAGGTATCTGCATGTTAATTACGTATTTCAGTTCGAAGACCTCCACCACGAATGACCACCCGTTAGGATAACGACGACATTCGACGAGCAGCAGAAGATCCCTTTTCCAATACTATTGCCATTTGTGAACGTCTGTCATTAAATGTTTCAGCTATGACGGTGCAAAGACGTCTGCATGAGGCAGGAATACCTCATAGAATTCCTGCCAAGAAGGAATTTCTCGCCGAACGGCATCGTGCTGATAGGCTTGCCTTTGTTCAATGGTTTGTGGGGGAGGATATGGAATTTTGGTCTCGAGTCGTATGCAGGGACGAAAGGTCTTTACTAGCAGAAGTTACGGCAGAATACATAACTGAAGACCGAGTAATATACGGTAAGTTTCTATAATCATTAATAACAGTCAGGCTATAATAATTATAAGCAAGGGTAATAATATAATCAAAAGATAATAATTTTGTCAATAACCATGTATTTTCCGCTAATTGAATTATGTGACCACGGGAAGTGTGAAAATAAAAATTCTTCATTGAAAATCCCCCATTAGTTCTACTATGGCCAGCTTTCAGGCATTAAGCGAATACATTATTAATGTTATGAATAATCACGTAGGCAAACTTATAATATAGAGTTCAGCCTGGTTACTGAATTAAAGAATATCATATCATAACGGACCGTTGCAGATCAAACTTAATGCTATTATAAGTATTAAACCTTGCAGATGAATAAACATTCTTAACTTATTGCAAGGGTTGTTACTTTGCATTTTATTTCCCCAAACGATATAGCATTATTTTCCCTATTACGAAAAGCAAAGCGTAAATTGTTAAAAATTAGATTTTTTTCCTTCAGATACTACAGAAGAAACATTTAAAAGGTGACCAGGAATGGGCATGTCAAAGTAAACGAGTGGGGCTGGATCTTCTTACATTGTGTGGATGATATCACCAGGATTGAGTGGAGGTTCACTGGTGAAAAATACATTGAAATTCTTCAGGATTTCAAACTGCTTTCACTTCAACAGTGGAATTATTCCTCCCCACCTGCTCCTGTCATTTTCATTTACGACCGCTGCCCCATCCATACGGCCATAATAGTCCAGGAATGGTTTCAAGGTCGAGAGGATCTGCAATTGCTTGACTGGCCAAGTAAGGATACAGACATGAACCTCACCGAGGATATTTTGGCTAATTTGGTCAAATGTTGGGAGCCTGAGAGGGAGAGGAGACCAGATCAACTTATGAACCTCTGGGAACACACTGGAAACTCTTCCACAACCGACCACGGATCGTCAGAAACCATGAATCTTCTATGCCTAACAGATTGCAAGAGGTGATCTAGAAGGAAGGTGTCTGGACTTCTCACTAATATTAAAAATAAATGTAAAAATTGAGTGTGTATATTTGGATTACCCCGTGGCTTACGCTGAACTTCCATGTCGTATGATGCAAAAAAAAATCGTAAACAGACCTATGCATATCGTTTACCTCCAGGTCATGATTATTGTAATTTATTTATTAGAAAGGCGAATTTGATCTCTTAAAGGAGAATTTCGCTATCCTGATTTTTTCTTTAAAAATTATCTAAAAAGAGAACCCTAGGACAATATCATCAAACTACATTTCTCCAAATAGCTCTTTCCACAATGGACAGGTAAATGACTGAAGGGGCTGTTTAACAATAGAGACGTCTGTCTCTTATCCTCACACAAATGATGATAAGAGCGAAAGGAATTTCTGTCCGTATGACATTAAAACATGTATCACAATTAATATATTAGAAAATATAAGCCAAGTAGATATGTTTATCCATATAATGTAATAATTATTGTAATGAACGGCGTGTAGGGAATAACCTCTACAGTATATTCAAGAGGGAATACAAACCCAACCATGAATACATGAAACCTCTGAATATCAACAATTGTTTATCATTGGCAAACGAATTAAGTTTATCATATGGGAATGGTTAAAATTTTGCCCCAAATTTGGGAGTCCATCTTCACTTTCCATTACACGTTGTGGAATTTTCTCAGTCCCTAGTAGTTTCATTTTGATTCCTCAGTAACGTCTAGTCTCTCTCTCTCTCTCTCTCTCTCTCTCTCTCTCTCTCTCTCTCTCTCTCTATCTCTCTCTCTCTATACCTCTATATATATTTACAAGAGAGAGTGAGTTTAACCCAATCCTTCTTCTTGTAAATGTTGTTGTATTCAGAAAATCTACAGTACTATAATAATATTAGGATAAACACTAAAAACACGCAAGCATTAAAGATAAACAAGAAAATATCTCAAGTGAAGCTTTTCGTTAGCCATACACTCTACCCACGATCATATCTACTTCGTCCACTCATCGGGGTTGCAACAGGCCCACCTTACCCCTAGTCCCCCACCCATTTCAGTTGTAGCAAAGCCGGGCTGAGGACATCGGTACAGCAAAAGCAAGAAGCTTGTCAGTTTGAATTACATTTTAGAATTCCAAAACCTGTAAGACGGCTTAACAACAAGAACTCAATCCCCGACACCACTCCCCCCGCCCCCCGAAAAATATATATGCATATATTAGTTTAGTCAAGATTAGAGGGTGTTAATGACATATCAAAACTGCATACTTAGCGCAGTGGTATTTCTAGATGACATGTCACTTTAAATTGGCTAATATGGGAGAGAGAGAGAGAGAGAGAGAGAGAGAGAGAGAGAGAGAGAGAGGAGCTAAGGTGTCGGACATTTCAACACGTTCACTAAGTTTTGGGTATGTTCAATGAAGTGCTGTAGCGCTTCTCTTTATAGCTTCCTATTATATTATTGGTAGGAATCGCACTGCAACTGATGCTATAATCTTGGCTTACGTGATAAGGTTAAAATATCCTGTTATGATGTTCGTGATTCTTTCCAATACCAGTATAAGTCTTAAATCTTTATCAATTTTAAGTATTGCATAATGAATATGACCGATATATAATAACAGACACGGTGGTAAGATAACGCCTTAGATGAAAGTTAATTGGAATCTTAATAAACAAACTTATATTAAAAGTGAGACAGTAATCTTAGTTAGAGCGATATAACCTGCTCAGATTTCTTTTTTTTTTTTTCTTTTACTCCGTGTATGTGTGTGTCTTCAACCATACCTAATGACTCCTCCCACTGAAAGAATTCCAGAGCTTATTGGTGGAACTCTTGCTAAGAGAGGAAGAGTCCTCCCCCCATCCCCCTCAGTAAACACTGTTACCATATAATTTTTCGAAGTCCCTCAAGAAGGTGTACCAGGGAAACCTGTGTCCAACTGTACATAGCTTAGTACCCTCCCCCCATTCTTGTTTATCTAATAGCCTTGTTTATTCGTCTCGAGCTTTCGTCCTCTGGACTTTACTGCTGAAGGTAATGTATTTCTTGTATTGTCATTGTCATTTTTCAATCTTTAAAGCATTTTTATTACGTAAATACTATTGTAAATTTTAATTGATATTTTTTTTATGCCTTTTTAGCCGGAAAAGATGGGGTATGGGTGATCCCGAAGCGCAGCTAATAAATTGTCAATGATGAGTTTACTGTTCTTCCTATCCTATGAGATTGTTTTTGCTTAGCCCCCTGTATATATATATATATAGGTATATATATATATATCATATATTATATATATGTATATATATAGATATATTAATAATTTTATATATTATAATATATATATATAATAAAAGGAGCCCATAGAAACACCAAAATATAGAGAGAAAATACTATATTTCAGAGACTGTTGTCTCCCTCTCCAGGTATATGATGAGGGAGACAGCAGTCTCTGAAATATAGTATTTCTCTATAATTTGGCGTTTTTATGGGCTCCTTTCATTAGATGGAATTGTGCTGTAATAGGACATTTTTCACCAGCCATATATATATATATATATATATATATATATATATATATATATATATATATATATATATATATATATATATATATATATATATATATATATAGTATATAATATATATAATATATATATATATATATATATATATATATATATATATACGTGTGTGTGTATAACCTGATAAACATGCAATGTATCTTTCTTATTATTCTATCACCTAAATCGGTCAGGATATCCCGTCATAAATCGTGGTATTTAACCTACGTATCTTCGCAGAGCCTCCTCCCCTAAAATTGAGGAAGTTAGGGAAACAACTAACTTTTTTTCAGAGAAAAAAGCGTCTAGGTTAAAATGCAACTTTTGTATTTATTTCATTTTATTTTATTTTTTGCTATTGACATCACTAGAGGACGTGCTGTACTATGTACATTGTGGCTGCTATAATATGCATATATTGAGTCGTCATTCTTATGACTTTTTCGAGAGCGATGAATCTTCCAAAGAATGCTCATCTCTCTCTCTCTCTCTCTCTCTCTCTCTCTCTCTCTCTCTCTCTCTCTCTCTCTCTCTATTCAGTCACTAACGATAAGGTATATATTATGCTGTAATACTTAGTTTATTGTCTTTCGGGCTGCTGTGACGATTCCGGGCTGCACATATTTACTGCTTAAGAGTCCAAGAAAAGGAAACTTATCACCTCAGACCTGATGATGTGATTTGATTTTCTGAAAACTCTGATACTGCTCAAGGACACTGCATTCAGTTTTTTTTTGTTTTTTTTTTTTTTATCTTGCAAAGAAAGAAAAGTAATCTTTCTTTCGACAAGGCTGAAAAGTCAGTTGATCTCGGAAATTAACGAATCATCTGTTGTCTCAGAAAAACTCAGAGCAATCACTTATCAAGTACTAAACTACATCTTTATATCAAATCTTTCTCAGTATAATAGTCACATTGTATATGATAAAAATTGCAAAATAGTTACTTGCCACCATGGTGTGGGTGGGTTGCTATCGATTCCAAGTACAAGTAAGTAAAACATGTGCAGACGTTTCCTCTGGTTTTGGCATAATGCTGTATGCGTTACGCCCATGAAGCTTTAACCACGGTCCAGTGGTGGCCTGTCCTATATCGTTATCAGACGCACGATTCTGGCTAACTTTAACATTAAATAAAATAAAATCTACTGAGGGTAGAGGGCTGGATTTAGTATGATTGATGAGTGGTGAGTAGATGATCAACCTACCAACTTGCAGCCCTCTAGCCTCAGTAGATTTTAAGACCTGAAGGCCGACACAAAAAGTGCGGACAGATGGACATGGCATATTTACAGCAGAGTTTGTGTCAAGGTCTAAATATCAAAAGCCCAAGAAAGTCCTCCTTGAGCTTAAGTCAGAAATCACGTGACAGAGTGTGAAATTAGGTTATGCAATGTTTCCAGGAGAACATGTCCAATAATATGCTATCAAATACTAGGCTGCGATAAAATGAAGAGATTGGGTACAAAAATACAGTTATATTTTAATGAAGGCCATTAATGTAAATTTTATTTTACAAATATCATCGATTCTCGTGTTCGTTGCTTTGTACATCCAACGGAAATATGGATTTCGAGAACTGATAGATCTGCTCAGTAACATGGGCTTCTGTGATGATTACAAGAAAGTTTAACGCCTGTATGTATCAATTTTGTCAACTGACGTACGAAGATACAATTAGATGGTTTCTCCCAATTCACGTTCGATAATGCAGATTTCAATACTGCGACGATCTTTTATCACAATGCTTTTCATACAATGGGTGGTATGGCGTCTGTGACACCAGCTGGTAACCCGAACAGTAAAACTCCCAAACGATCTACTACAAACTTACCAAAAGCAGTAGTAGTTGGGAAGTTTGGAAAGATACCCATAAAGACTTACAAGAAGCCCAAAATAGAACTAAGCTCTATAACCCTTGATCCTCTGAAGGATGCCAATATATCTTCCCAGTCAACAATTGGATGCGGAACTTTTCAATTGATACCTGTCCATCATGGAAACGGTTCATGGAAACTCCTGTGAGACGTGCAAACTATGAAAAAAAAGGATTGAAATCCCTCCATTTATCCATCTTGATCCGTCAAATTCAAGTGCAATATATACAGTCTTATCCTTTGCTAAAAGGCAATGCAAATTGCATGGTATTAAGACATGCTTTGCGACATTCGACCAGCCATTAAACATAAAAGAAGCAGAGATCATTCCTGCATCTACAGATCTACCATATGTAGTAGTTCACTTAGGTGGTTTCCATCTCCAGTGTCATGCCTTGACTCAGTAAGATATATTATGGGAGGCAGGGGATTGGATACTCTGTGGGAAACTGTATATGTTGCTGGAACAGTGATTTACAAGATGGCTGGACATGAATATGCTGGAGCTGCCTGAGCTCACATATTGACATTAGCTGCTTTGTTCTCCCTACCACTCCCAAACAGTGAAGATTTAATTGATAAAAGTCAGAAAGAAAAAAATGAATTAAATACTTGAATAGTTTCTGGATGTTGGCTGTGCCTGTGCCACAGGCAGTCTTTTTGGTGATGGTTCAATCCAAATCTTTAAGACTACTTTGGGCAATATCATAGATGAGGAAAAATAGAGAAGTTCTACTGGAAAATTATGGATCAACTACCTGGAACAAGTATCCATTCTGAAGATTTTTCTTTATGCCGAACGTACAGGTAATTGGAAGTTGTACTTGCAATGCATCAGGAGAATGATACCCTAGTTTCATGCTGTTTGGCACCTTGCTTATGCCAAGTCTGCCAGACTACATCTTCAACAAACGGCTAAT
>NC_061092.1:65975557-65995557 GCF_015104395.2 Macrobrachium nipponense
CTCACTTCACCTTCATAGCATGTAAACCAGCGCCTCCCTTTCACTAAATCAGGTCTCTGGTAATATTCTGTAACCATTAAAGTTCAAATTTAGAGCTGAGAGCTGAGGGAACCACCGAAAGCCAAGGACCAGAAAGAGCAACTCCTTTCCATAAACCCAGAATATACCAACTTTACTCACTGGGTCAAGGATGTCTCGGTAAGAAGATTATGACAACGTAAATTTTGGTGTTAATAGCTACTTCGTCCAGCTGACGCCCAGGTCGGTGATGCCGTAATGGGAAGATCAGAAACTACTCGATTTTCGACGAAACGGGAAATCAGCAGAATGTGGCGAATACTGGCTGACGAAGAGTCAGCATTGTCTGACTCTTGGGACATCAAGGATGAATTGGTAAACTGTGGTCGACTGATCAGAATGTAGTCGGAATTTTGACGTCTATTAACGATTTGAATTCCTTAACAAAAACCACAGGACGATAATAAATATATGATTCGTAGTCAGCTATGTTTCAGGAAGTGAAAGAGAGCGAAAAAGAGCGAGAATTGAAATAATAAAGAGTTCTCTCTCAGGCATTTACAGAAAGACACGGAGAAGCAGAAATTCCCAACGAACGTTATCACTGGAATTGGTCCCGAGTGAAATGGATTGTGAACGGAACTTCCTTCTAAGGGATTCTTTCATTTCACCAATTCTTTTATAGATTTATTCAGTCACTCCAAACAAGTGGGGGTTTTAATTATTAGCGAGATGATTATCATCTCTCATCCTTTCTCTAACGATAGGTTTCCCTAAGCATGTGAAAGCATCTGTAACTGATTTATTACTCCCTAAAATCTCCGAAGCCTTCGAGGTAGGCGTTGTTGCCACATTATCTTTGTTTTCGTGATTTGTTTTTTCGTAGTCTATGCAAGCTGTTGTTACTGTTCATCTTATCACTACAAAACACTTGTATGATGTAATACAAATGAAATGTGTTCACCGTTGCGTTGTATAGAGAAAAGCAGAAGCCCAGTCAAAAAACAACTTTAAATGATTCTCACCTTTCATCTTGGAACGTTTTAAATCTCCTCCCATTCCGTTTCATTCACTCTTCTTCCTTCTGTCACAATTAACACCAGTCTACCTCTCTCCCCCATCCTGGGCAACCACTCACCAGAGGAGGCAATTCGGAGGGCCTATATTTTCCCGCTGGAGTATTACAGCTGTAAATTCGGGTTGTGAGCTGAATCGAGTACTCGTAACCCTATAACAGCGAGCCCCCTGGTTGCTTTCTAACACGCGAGGTCATTTGCTCCCATTAGAGGAATATACGACCCCTGCCATGTGGAGAAGGGGGAGAGTTATTGGACTCAGTGCAAAGGTTTCTGATATATGAGGGAGGAGGAACATGGAAGCTGGTTAGACTGTGACTAGAGGGACTCGCTCTTTTGGACTTTGTACATAGATAAAATGTATACGTAAAGGAGACACTAACTGAATATGGTAACGGGACCTACTGGAAATCTCTAATCAACTCACAAGACATTTGCAAAAATTATTTGGGCACTGAATTGAACTCTGAACTACAAAATGTCTTTATTTCTCTAAAAGAAAAGCAAAATTCTAACTATCGCCAGACATCTAGAAAGATAATCAAATGAAAGTCCGTAATCGTTAATTAAAACTCAACACAGAAAACGGACTGTCTAGAACAAGATCCCGGGGAACTGAACCATTCCCACGAATGAAACAAAAAATAAAAGAGACATCTCTCACTATACTCCGGCATTAATTCGACAAAAATTGAATCGGCATTAATTCGACAAAAATTGAATAGTCATGCAGTAAATCAATTAGTCTCTTCATCACGTTAAACACTATTGTGAATTATCAATACTGGTAATAAATAATTCGGCTCACAGGGGCCGACAGAGCGACAGATTAATAGAGTTCCTGTCACAAAGAAATATAACTCTTATTAGCACACATCTCAGAAATAATAACAAAATAATAACAAATCTCATAAAGGGAACTGTGATACATTTCACCAACAAGTGCTCAAAAACAGAATGATAATAATTTTTCATGATAAAGAAAGAGGTTTTCTTCCACTTCACATGTCACCTCAGATAGGTCGAGAAACTGAAAAGAATCTATTAATGAAAGTTTTCAACAACTCTCACCTCTAAAGTCCATAACAGTTTGGTGTGGATGTCACGCACCCTTCATCTCCAAGGAAAAGCTGGGCGGATAATGCCTTTAAAATTATATGAGAAAGGGTTTACCGAGGAGGTAAAACGTGATGTATAAACGAACGAGCATTCTCGTACGACCACTCCCTTTAGATGACGTCACTGACAATAACTAGTTCATTATACAGGAAAAATTCGTGACGACACTCATTACTCATTCCGTAACTTCGGAGATTCCCAAAGTGACAAGTTTTCTACATTCTATATTTTCCTTGATAAGAAAGAAATTAATTTCAAATAACACTTATCTCTCACCGATTCTGCCCACAGAAACAGACGCACACACAAACACATCGTTCGAGGACTTTTCTATGTAAACTCAGGTTTTGTCAATGTGACCTCTGAGACAGTAGATTCTTCTTAACAAAGAACATTCACTTTTGTCTCCGTGAGAGCTAACGCTGATATCTATTATTTCAAAGAATGGCATTGCTCACCACATCCGTCTATCGACTATAGATCAACAAAAAGTGTAATTTAAATATATAAGAAATATCTCATTCACCATATGAAAATCATATTCTTTGGAAGCGTGAATTTCAAGTCAATGGCCTCTGTGGGCTTGTTCCATATGAATCGGTTTCATATACTGAATAATAGTAATAATATTAATTTAAAATTATCATAAAACTGAGATCATTTAAAAAGTATAGGATGTCACGAATGTGTCACTAATCAAAGAACTAATGAGAGAGAGAGAGAGAGAGAGAGGAGAGAGGAGAAGAGGAGAGAGAGAGAGAGAGAGCAGGTTATAGGCCCATGCCAGAAGGAAAATATGCTTAAAAACGGGATGGACGAACTCCATAAAAATTAACAAGAGGTAATCATCTGGTAAAATTCTTGCAAGACCAATAATGTAGTACAGATAACTGTCTTTTCGCTAACACTGTCCCAGTTATCCTTTTAAAATTATGCCTATGCCTATGAGGAAGTCACTCCATAACAGCCTGCTGAATGCACAAACCAAAAGTTAATACTTCCCTTTTGAAGCAGATACTATTAGGAAATTTGCAATAATGTAACAAATCCTTTAATCCCCGATTATATAAATTAATTGCATTAATATGAAATTTACATGATTCTGGGATATGGTTACATAACGGTTTATCACGATATTATGAATTTCCTAGCAAACAGATTTTCTTTAAAATCCAATGCAGTTAATGACTTAAACACGTTCCCTTTGGAGTGAGTATAACTTGAAGTTGACGTGATCTTCACTTACTAATTTAACTAAGACGTAAATATCTTATATGACAAACCGTCCGCTTTCGTTCATTTAGAATTCATTTTCGATCTAGACACGACAGACTTTGGCCGAAAGTAATGATGCTTGAATTTATGAGACTGAAGAATATTGTTGGCTATCTATGTAACAATGTCACAGTTTATGTTCAGTATATCACTGATCAGTTTAGAACTCTGTTTAATGGAATACCGATACGGAATGTGACACCTAAGGGCTTGACCAAATGCAACAATTCATGAACACGTGAGAACCAATACGATTCTGTTGTCATTACTGTCCATAATAATATATAGTATTTCTGCGCTGGATTTCCATATGGTATCACGAGTCGCTTTTGAATAGATGTGGCCACTAGAATAAAACTATGTCATTTGCTTAATTATGAAATGCTTGTCTAATTATCCTTGATACGCATCATAGAACAACCTTAAGAGTTTAACTGACATGACTGGATGGACCAGAGTGAGTTGAGATGATCCTAAGATGAGTTTGTCGTGGCTCAGTAACAGAGGACGAGAAGTTTGGTGCTAAGAATAACGGTAGATTCGAAAGGAAGGTCCTTCACCGATAATCTGGATAGACCTGAATAGTGCGTCTTGTATGAAGGAGACACGAGGAGCAGCTGTTGAACTTTCATCGTACGTGTATGAAACCTGTCATTTTGCAAAATTTCTTTTTTATGAATAATGGGTCATCGAAGACGTCTCTCCTTTCAATTACTAAGTTTTATTAATTAATAAATCTGGCAGCGTTCACGAGCTAGCGAATAATGGCGAAACATTTCTGAAAATCTCGTGAATGTAAACATGGAGAGTATACGAGCCAAGAGGAATGCTCTGAAATTGCTTTTAGCTATACCGACTTTTAAAAGTTAGGGAAATATGTTGGAATGCGAAAATAAAATAAGAAAACGACTGGGGCGGATATTTTATAGACATAACTATGAAAAAGAAAGGAAAAATTAAATAAGATTTCAAAATACGACGAAATTCTTTCCATTACGATAAACCCATTAAAAAAATGTTGGTTGCTGGAGAATTCTGCTGCAAATTCAGAAAATAAATAAATTAATTTTGGAAATTCTCTGATGTGCAAAAAAATAGACAATTGTCCTTTTTTTTATTTTTATGCCTGGTTAATTAATGTGATGAATTCTATTTTTTCTCGAGCTTTCATTCAGTTTTGAATTTTTATCTAAAGCAATAAATTACTTAAGAGGATATTTAAAAAACATATTCTTCAAAAACAAGAACAAATGACGCGAATCAAACCTCAATACTTTACAGTCCATACGAACATTTAAAGAAAATATCAATGATAAAATCAAACAAAATCGGAAAATCATTTGTGTTATTATCAGCTTATTTAATCAAAATGTAGAATGGAAAAAATCAGTCTTTATTAAATTAAATTCATTATTCAGAAGTTAAATCAAGATACAATCCCTTTTCAAAAACTTCCCAACTATTTCTGTCACTCCAACGAGGAGGGCCACAAAGTGAATCGACAGATGTATCTGAAATACCATTTTAACTTTACAAGGAACGGTACACGTGTTTCTAGTCACTGGATGTGTGCATGTATATTATAGATTCAAGTGCTCCCGTGTTCCCCCACTTTTAACAACTTTATTGACAGATTCAAGAACACAGAAAAGTCAGTTCAGCTTGATTCAGCAGACTCTTAAAGAGAAACGACTGAGGGACAGAACAAAATGAATTAAAACAAAAACAAATGAAAAAAAGGGTGAAGTTAGACACTGTGCAGAATACATAAAAGAAAAGCAAGAAATGTAGTTTTCTGCAACTCTTTTTCTTACACAGAAATATAATCAAAGGTGTTGAGACTTCCATTTTATTTAATCTAAACGCAGCATTCCACCAAAAACAACGCGTGATCTGACCTCCAGCTTACTAGAGACGCGCGCTAACATCTACGGTCAAATGGTGTTGTCTCACCAACTAAAATTAAAATAAATACGCTATGTTTTATAAAGAATAATTGTTCTGTACTGTTTAACATGCATATTATTTATTTTTTACATTTTCACTCTAATAAATAAATCATAAATATCCTGTCCTAACATTTCTGTATCTTTAACTCAACGCGAAACACCTTTTTCACAGCTTTTTAGGCTTTTCCAAAGACCTTTCCTAATACTCCTCGCCCCCAGCCCCCACCCCCCAATAAGAACTACAACAACGACAAGAAAAAAAAAAAAGCAGTTTGTAGGCTTACTCCCCGATTAAGCGATAATGTGTATTTTCGTAAAATTAAATATGGTACAATGGCCATTTTTCTGTTTTTTATTTCTGTTGATTTAATTTTCTTCTTTATTCCCATTTTTTAAACATATATGATTAGTTTTTTCTTAATTCCTGATTTGTCGAAAAATTGATTAACAGAAAATAAAATTTTATAATCATTACAGTTCGAAACCACAAGAATAAATCAGGAATTTTAAAAATGAATTATAAAAAAGAAATATTGCGTTTCTGATTCTAAATAACCTGGCAGTTAATATCATTAAAAGGGCAAAGTAAAAATTTGTCACTGGAATATAAAGGTAAATCCAATATGTGAATACTAAGAATTCAGTCAGGTTCGCAATGAAACAAATAATTCTAAAATACACATAAAAACTCATTGACGAATTCATAAAAGAGCGCTTTTAGGAACGCATTTTTTTCACAATAATTTACTAACAATGTGAATGCATATATTACGCTCATATCTGTCATCTAGGAGGTAAAAGGAGAAATGAATCAGAATCTGGTCTCGCTTTTCTCTCCGACCTGTTCGACCTGGGGATATAAAGCATGAGGATAAAAATGAAAAATCTGGAACATAAGACATTTGCTATGCTAATAGTATAGATATAATTTTTGTATTAAGATAAAAATGTTTCATGTCTTGTGTTATGATTCTTTCGCCTAAGGATCTCCTGAATATGAAATTTGTTCCATCATAATATACTGCAAAGCGCGGTTTCATTCCTGTAGACCGTGGAATTCTAGGTAATATTCTAGGCCACACCTTTATTCTACTAGTTACGAGGTACGACAAATTAAGTTTATTTATCTGGCAACCCCTTTACTTCACATATACAGTAATTGCAAACACCGCCCGTGTTCGTAGGAGATAAGGAACCGCATTTAACATCTGAGATTACGCCTTGATTTAGAAGAGGGTCCTTCCCATTAGTCCAAATGGAACCTGAGGGAGCCTTCCACCCCTTCACTTCCCTTCACTTCACTTACCCAAGACCATTCTACCCTTTGCCTCCTCTCCCAAAAACCCTTCCATGCCAACATACAGAGAGAGAGAGAGAGAGAGAGAGAGAGAGAGAGAGAGAGAGAGAGAGAGAGAGAGAGAGAGAGAGTTGCTATGCTTAATTGTTTCTGCAGAAGTTGAAGCAAAGATACAATGCATCGCTACACTAATACTAGTCATCTTGCATTTTGATACATTTTTATATATTTACTAACTTATTTTTTTCTTTTTTAATAAGTTGAGTCTCCTTTTTTATGTCATTCCCTTTACCTCCTCCTACTTCTTCCTAATGAACACCATTATATTCTTTGGAAGCTTGAATTTCAAGTCAATGGCCTCTTTTTTTTCATCTTCTGAACAATGATAATAATGAAAATAATAATTGAAGTCGAGCATTATAAGTACGAAGTGTTTATATATTTGAATATTACGTACAGTTTCAGAGAAAATTATTATAGAAATGGTTCCGGTCTTTATCTCCTAATGTCTTTTTCCTCTCCTTTCTGAATCACCCCAACTAACTCCCTATTTGTACCCGAGATAATGTCATCGCTGTCCCAGACCGTCGGTTTAACTTACTTTAGCCTTTTAGCTAAATGCATTTAGCTAAAAGGCTAAAGTAAGTAATAGCTATATGTTAAAATCACCGCACAATACAATAAAAAAAAAGATGTAACAAACATAAAAATAAACCAATGTCATTAGTGGCCAATGGTAAATGATTCAATTTTGAACGTTCTATTGGACTGTAAATACTAATTGTAGCCATTTGTAAAGTACCCGTAGTAATACATTACATATATATATATATATATATATATATATATATATATATATATATATATATATATATATATATATATATATATATATATATATATATATATACACAGATTTATATTATATATATATATATATATATATATATATATATATATATATATATAATATATATATATATATATACCAGCGCCTTAGTGGCGTGGTCGGTATGGTCTTTGCCTGCCACCTCGGTGGCCGCGAGTTCGATTCTCGGCATTCCATTGAGGGGTGTGAGATGTGTAGCTCTTGTGATAGAAGTTCATTCTCGACGTGGTTCGGAAGTCAGTAAAGCCGTTGGTCCCGTTGCTGAATAACCACTGGTTCCATGCAACGTAAAAACACCATAAATACAAACATTCAATATAATAATATCTACCATGAAAGTCACAACCACTACATTTGACCTAATAAATAGGGAATATTGGTGAAGGAATTTCAACAAGTCACAAAGTTGATATATCTGATATGGTATAGATGAAGCTTTTATCGATCATTGTAAGCTGCTACTACGATAGCAGGGTATTTTAACCTCATAATTAATATTATTATTATTATTATTATTATTTCAGTAGATGAAGCGTATTCACATGGAACAAAAACACCAAATGGGTCATTGAATTGAAATTCAAGCTTCCAAAGCATATTGATTTCAACCTCCCACCGCAGACCCACAACTGCAGCAGTAACTGATCATGGTTTCATCGCCGTGTGGGAGACGCGAACCCGCCACGTCTGAGTGGCATTCCACGATACTAACCACTATACAACCGGCCCAGCTCATCTTCCATTGACGAACGGAATAAAAATATGATTCATATGTTGCAGTCACAGAAATTAGTATATCAGATTAACATTCTCTCTCTCTCTCTCTCTCTCTCTCTCTCTCTCTCTCTGCTGCATAACAAGCGGACTTCTATTCAGTTATTGCTATATAACAGAAAGTTTTAAATTTTTAATATTTTCATTTTTAGAACATTTTATCACCTTTAATCTCGCCTTTTTTCCATTCACTATGCTCACTGAATAAAAATCATGTACCTCAAAATACCAATAGTAACAAATCCGCAGAAGTTAGTAAATAATTAAGACAAATACAACCAGGTCTCTTAAGAAATGAAAAAAATTATGTATATATATATATATATATATATATCTATATATATGTATATATATATATATATATAATATATATATATATATTATATATATATTATATTACATTAGTATATATATATACTTTATATATATATATTATATATATATATATCTATATAATATATTATAATATTCTATATTTATATACTTATACATTATATCTATTATAATAATATATATTATATTTATAATAATAATATATACTATATATATAATATTAAATATATATTATATATGATATATTAATTCCGGGGTAGAGCGAATAGATATTAAAGGACATTTGAGGTAGTTCGATATATGTATATGAATCACGGTAATGTGATATGGACCGTATAATTTAAAATAATAATATATATTATAATAATATATAATATATATATATATATATATATATATATATTATATATATATAATATATATATATATATATAATAATATCATATATATATAATATATATATATATGATATATATATATATATATATATCTATTAATAATATTTCTATATATATTATAAAGATAATAAAAAGGGGCAAGCAGAAAAAATCTTGTTTTGCAAAAAATTCGAAAAAAAACCAGGGGAGGCATAGATTCATATTCAAACCATTGACTATTTGCCCGAAATAAAAATAAAGCATATACTTCTTGAAAAAAAAATGTTTCTTAATTAAATTTTTGTTTTTTTACATAAGGGGGCCAGGGTAAATGAATTGTCCTCCAGTTTTTCGGAATTACTGCAACTTCTTTCATTTTGTTCCAGTCCCCATGAGCAAGACTGGAAATAACTGCATTATGCAACTGATGCAGTTTAACCTTACGCTCTGGATAAAGTTTTAAACTTGTGTTCCCATGGTATGGTGGTTAGTGTCATGGCATGCGGCTCAGATTGTCACGGCGGTTCGTCGCTCCCAAAGTGGGATGAAAAAATCATGGCTCTGTATCGTGTTCAGTTACTGCTGCAGTGTGGGGTCTGCGGTGGGAGGTTGAAACCAAAATTTTTTGGAAGCTTGGATTTTAAGTCAGTGGTTCCCTTTGGTGTGCTTGTTCTATTTGAACAGGTTTCGTCTACCGAAATAAATAATAAATAATAATGAGTAATGATAATAATAATAATAATAATAATAATAAGTAATAATAATAATAATAATAATAATAATAATAATAATAATAATAAACCGTGTGTTCGCTATTAAGTCTTGCCGCTGAAGGAAAAGAGCGTGTGGTTATGCTCATTGTTTAAAGTGTAAATATGTTAGAAAGTATTGTTAAAATGTCCTGAATATACTACATAAATACATACCTACAATTTAGGCCATAGGCCAGGCGCTGGGACCTTGGAGATCATTCAGCACTGAAAGGGAAATTAAATAATAAATGGTTTGAAAGGTGGAACAGGAGGAAAACCTCAAAGCATTTGCACTGTGAAGCAATTGTTAGGAGAGGATGGAAAGTAATGCGGAAGAAGGAATATGACTGGAGGTATGTATAGTCAAGGGAATAAAAGAGAATGCAGCTAGGGGCCGTGGGGACGCTGCGAAGATCCTTAAGTTATGCCAACACTGCACCGCGTGAGGTGCACTGACAGCACTACCCCTCTACGGGGATCCTGAATAGACTTGTTGAAATGTGTATGTAAATGTAAAGAATTTGCTGATGTAAATTTACGGAGTCATCTTATAACTAGTATAAGGACATTGGTCAATCAAGATGAGCAAAAAACAAGCTAACATTTTCTTCTCAGTTTAATGTAGATTTTCCTCTCTGACCTCTCTTTCAAGGTGTCCTCTTTCAGGTCAAGGTTAGATTAGGCTATTCGCTTGTCCATATACAATTATACCATTACATGGGCAATTATGTTGTACCCCTGCCCTTCTCCAGTGGCTGTTATTTGAAACTGTAAACGGTCTTCTTGCAAAAACCGAGGAATGTTTGCGTCTTCTATGAGGAAATACGGAGAGAGAGAGAGAAGAGAGAGAGAGAGAGAGAGAGAGAGAGAGAGAGAGAGGTACTTATTCTTAAATTAGCGGCAGAACAAGTGAGGAAAAGCCAAGAAAGCATTGCAGCTGGGTTTCAATGAGGTTGTAGATGTATCCTATAATGAACTGAACAGCGTAATTGATAGTACATTATGTTCCCTGGTTTTAGAACTCTTAACTGCACAATTATTGTGCTGGTAATAAGAAGACCGTTTGCAGATTCAAATAACAGCCATTGGAGAAGGGGAGGGGTAAGGACATAGTTGCCCAAGTAATGGGCTAATGGTATATGAACAAGCAAATGGCCTAAATCTAACCTTGACCTGAAAGCGAATACCTTGAAAGAGAGGTCAGAGGGGAAAATGTACAGTTGGACACAGGTTTCCCTGGTACACCGTCTTGGGAGACTTCGAAAAATTACATGGTAACAGTGTTTACTGAGGGGGATGGGGGGAGAACCCCTTCTCTGCTAACAAGAGTTCCACCAATAAGTTCTGGAGTTCGTTTGGTGGGCGGAGTTATTAGGTATGGTTGGAGAAAGAGAGAGACACACACACGGAGTAAAAAAAAAAATCTGAGCAGTTTATATCGTTGCGTTGTAATGAAGATTGTTTGTCCCACTTGTAATATAAGTTTGTTTATTAAGGTTCCATTTAACTTCGGTGAAGACGTGATCTTACAACCGTGTCTATCATTATATAGCGGTCATATTCATTACACACTACTTAAAATTGATCAAACACTTTAAAGTTATATTAGTATTGCCGAAAATCACGAACATCATAACAGGATATTTTAACCTTATCACGTAAGCCAAGTTTACAGCATCGGTTGCAGTGCGTTTCCTACAAATTCTACAATAGGAAGCTATAAAGAGAAGCGCAGCAGCACTTTATTGAATATACCCAAAAATTCAATGAATTTGTTGAGTCTCCGACACTTAGCTCCATATCTCTCTCTCTCTCATTCTCTTCTCTCTCTCTATCTCTCTCTCTCTCTTTCTCTTATACTAGCTAACTTATATATCTCTCTCTAGCTATACTAGCTAACTTAGTGACAAAGAAAAACCCCTGCGCTCAGTATGCAGTTCTGATAATGTCATTAGTGTATTCAGGAGAGGATCAGTGACCCAATAATATCGAAGATTGCCCTTCCTGACAATACCCATAAGCATAACCAAAGCAATGTCATAAACTCTTGTTCCCTTGAGTGTTCGCTTGATATATTACCCCATTTCATAACATGAAATTAACGATTGGATCTCTCTAGTCAGTTCCATTATAGAATCATTAAAATAGAATAAAAAAAACTTTAAAAAAAACTTTTATTCCATCAATCCTTTGCCACACAGGATTAGCTGGTTTGACGTTTCTGACAACCTCCTGGGCCACCCTTACCTCCCCTCCCCTCTCCCCCGTGCGGTTCTTACAAATGGAAGACGAGCAGTTGAAACGGCCAGCAAGACCTCTAATTAGGCACCAAGTAGAACAGAAACAATATCGAAGCAATAAGCTATGAAGGCGCACAAAATTAAAAACGTCACATGACGTAAACAACATGTGTGGGACGACTTCTGCAACACGTCATATGACGTGGTTTGACCTTTTATTAAGGGTTTATGTTGTTTTTTATAAAATTATGTATGCACTGATATATTATAGACTATATATTTCGTTGACCTCAGGTGATAGGTTGCAGTCATTTGGGCTTTCCTTATAGTGGCTGACATAAAGAGAGTATCATCTACTGAATTGACAGTTACCTTTTAAATGCCCACAGAGTATATGACCCCTATACTCAGAAACGACAACGACGGCCAAAAAAAACATATGCCACATTTTACTCTTGTTCATATAACTTATGGTTTTAACCAAGGATACATTGAAAATATCAGTAACATATAAAGCATTACATTTCAAATAATGGAAACTATTTTAATAGACCCTCCAAGAAGCTAATAAGCGAAAATAAGGGGCGAATTATCATATCTGTATCGGCCACACCACATGAACAAAGTATACAGGTAAGGCAATTTGCCAAAACTGTTACCGACCTCACTGTGTGAAAACAGTGCTCGGCGAGTCATTCAGTTCTATGATTCAATGCTTTTAACAAGAAACGGTGATTAGGAAGACATAAAAAACATGTGGGGCCTGAGTAAGAAGGAAAGTTTACTGCAATACTCTCAATATTGTATGGAGGCATTATGCCTTTTTTTTAAGATACTTCGAATATTATATCAAGAATATCATGGTTATAATAAAACTTCTTGCCAATTATGTTATTAAAACATATAATCAAATAACTAGTGAGACCAAAATGAGAACATTTTATGTCCTATTACAAAAAAATATAACATTTATATTATACAATATAAATGTTATATTGTATAGTATATTTTATTGTATAATATACCATCCACCCTCTCTCTCAGTCACTTCCCTCAATCTGTCGGGCAATCGAATGAACAAGGTTGAAAATTTGCTGTGGTCTCCGTCTACAAATTTCCCTCTGAGAGTTGATGTGAGCCATGATTTGCTGTGTTGTTCTCTCATGTTCCATTTTCCTGTGTTCACCATCCTAGGCCCCACGTGTTCAATCACATTCATATCTGCTCCTTTGCTCGGCCATTCCAAGAAGAAGCAGGTTACCTGTCTGGCAAACCACTCTTGAACAACGTGAGCAGTGTGAACAAGATAGGCCCTGGTGGGAAGGGGATTCCTTCTCATAACAAAGGCAAGCAAGGAGGTTTGCAGCAGCTCAACATACTTAGCTGTTGTAAATCGTCCCTCGATACGGAACACATCACCCATACCATGCAGACACACCCAGCGCCATACGTTGCGGAGGTGACATGGCCGGATCGAACCACCTCAACGATGTTACGGGTTCATATCTGAATGGGAGCAAAAAAAATGGGGGTGTATAATATAAATCATATATATATATATATATATATATATATATATATATATATATATATATATATATATATATATATATATATATATATACACACACCTTTGGAGAATTTAAATTCTCAGTGATGAACAACACTGAAAGAATTCTATTGTGTAATTATTTATTCAGTGTTATATTTGAGGAAAAAGAGCAAATGATGCCACTGTCCCTTACCTAATATTTATCTCAGAAATAGCACTCTTATTTATGTTTACTACCTTTATATATTTTGACAGTCCATTTCCGTGGAACAAAATCTGAACATTAATAATTAATATAAAGAAGAATGCAATTGATAATTGATGCAAGTAATGATTTTGCTTATCATACCGAGTTCTATTTGTTCGCCAACAATGCAGCTTCCCATGCGATGTGGACGAGAAGCACTTCTCGTCAGTAAAGATGACCCTGTCCAAAAGTCCAAACCCTTATCAGCATGACGTTGGGTCAAAATCAAACCTTCCCGCCTTATGTCGCTCCGTCAAGAGCTCCTTCGTCACTGGAGTTCTGTGATGAATCCCAGCAGCGTGGAGTCTGTGTCGTACTGTCATCGATGGCACTTCTAATCCAAGGTTCTTCATGAATGGCCATATGCTTGTATTACGAAGGTGAAGAATAGATGGCCGCCTAGGAACATAACTGTCGGCATGGTAGCAGAAATCCGTTTGTCACGCAACTTTTCAACATTTTTTTTTAGCAAAGAGAGCCGCCAATTGCCTACAGATTGGTTTGAATAGGTATCTGGTTATATAGTTGCTCTGTGTTACAAATAAAAATTAAGCATTTTTACCGGATATTCATTAGAGTTAAAGCCTTCATTATACCGAAAAATATATAACAAAATCTCGTACTGGTACCAGTCTTCATTACAGTGTTATTGACTAAAAACGTGAGTACACTGCCTGTGAAACCCACAGTAAGAGAGTTTTACAATTACAAATGAACATTACCTTTGATTCAGGCTTGGAGTAATTGTCATTTATCTGAAATGTTTTTAATTACACGTTTTGAAGTTAACTGTAATTGCGGTTGTTTTTTTTATTTATACCTAATGGTAATTATAATTGTAACTGAAAAGTTCAAATAACAAAGTACTTTATATGAAAATGTTATCCTAGAGCAGCCCTCTTACTTTTCGAGAACTCATCGTTATCCAAAAACAATAGAGATGTTTTGAGTCGCTACCCAATTTATTTATTATATTATTAAGGGAGAATCTTAACAAGCCAACTACCAATTCTAGAAAAAAAAAATTCCATTTATTTCCTTTTTTAGTGCAAAAGGTTTTGTGCAAATTTTTTCCCAATATTTGAGTTTTGTATTTCAGTATTATTGAAGTTGTAATTGTAATTCGATAATAGGTCAGGTAATTATGATTATAATTGTAACAGACATAAAGCAAACGTAATAAGATATGCGACAGTAGCTACTTTATACGAAAATGGATTAGCATAAAATAATGGGAACAAAAATAAAAAAATGTTTTAATGTATACATGGGAGAAAACAAAATGTTAGAAATTCTGTGATTTTTCCACTGCACTTCGGCTTCTCTCGGGGCACCTGTGAATTGTTCAATCTTTAATAAATCGACTTTATCTTTCTCGGGATCTATGGGGTTCTCAGCCTTATTTGGCCAGTCATCCAATTCAAATCCTCTCGACCTTGAAACCATTCCTGGACTATTCTGGCCGTATGGATGGGGCAGCCGTCATGAATGAAAATGACAGGACTAGGTGGAAAAAGGATAATTCCGCTGGTGAAGTGAAGAGGGAAGGGAGGAAGAAATCCTGAAGAATTTTTAACGTATTTTTCATTGGTGAAACCCTTCAGTCTTGTGATATCACATATACCTTGTAAGGAAATCCAGGCCCACCACGTTACGGTTACAAGCCACTCCTGGCACTTCGTAAATGTTTCCTCGGTGGTATCTGAAGGAAAACATCTGAATTTTTACAATTACGCGTTGCTTTCCGTAACAAGGAAAATAATGATATATCGTTTGGGAATGTAATGCTAAGTAACAAACCCCTGCATTAAAATAAGTTTATTCATCTATGAGGATTAATACTTATTACAAGTTTGCCTCCTCCAACCTCTTATATATGAAATTAAAACAGCTCGAAAGCTGATTAGTGGAATTCACGTTAAGAGAGGAACAGCACCACCTTTAGTAAACAGTATTTCAAACAGACAATTAACAATTTATCATTATGAAGACATGCAGGATTTTAAACGTTATCAATGACAGTAATGACCTGAGATGTTGCAATGCCAGTAACAGCCAATCAATCAATCAGTCCCAGTAATCGTGTGATTTAATATTTCACTTTGTTTTTGGTGATAACGATATCACTGCTACAGCACCCCTATTACACGCTAACAAGTTTGTCACCCAATCATGGCTAGACTGAGGTGTTGTATAAATTTTGATAGGTTATCTGTCCTCCTCCTAGTAGTATTCGTTATAGTCTCCAAATGAACAGCCAACATATAGTTCTCCGGTCGCAGATCGTCGCTCATACGAGAAAGTGGGCTTTCAATACGTGCTGTTGCACAGCGTATTGACGTCTCCCCTACAACAGTAAATAAATGGATAAGGAGCATGCTTAGACTGGGAAATTGACCGACTTTGGATAGCATTTATTTATTTGGATCACCTGAAGAAAAGCGACCCCACACACGCTGGGGTCGCTTTTCTTCAGGTGGAAAATATTGGGGTCGTTTTTTCTTAAGATGAGGAATTAACAGGGGTACAGTAAGACTGTGGCGGAACGGCGCTTCGCACCTTATCCGCATATTTAAAGATTCGTGGCAAGCTCGGTATGTTTCTGGCAAGAGGTAATGTTTGCGCTGCGTGCGCTAGCCACCGGTTATAGTAGGTTTGATTATTTTGTACTAAAATTGCAAGACAATACGCTTTTAATTAACTATGGATTGTTTGTCTAAATTTGCGTTTTTAACAAAAGTTTAATAAAGTAGTTTTTAATGAATATATATCATATTTTTTCTCCTTTTTTCTATAATACTATGAGCTAAAGTGGGTCACCTGAAGATTGGAGACACCAACAAGCAGGGGTCGTTTATCTTCAGGTGGAAAATAGGGTTGGGGTCGCTTTTCTCAGGAGGAAAATATTGGGGTCGATTTTCTTCAGGAGGAAAATATTGGGGTCGATTTTCTTCAGGAGAGGTATTAGGGGTCACTAATCTTCAGGTGATCCATTTATTTCATTTATTTATTAATTTTTTAAACTATAAACCTTATAAACCCGTGAAACTATGACACCTAAATGACAGTTGCCTTGGTCCTGTTGAACTCTAACAGTGATTCTTTCTCTTTACTTCCCAGAATACCGAATAGCATTCCATAAGTAACAGGCTATAATTAATCTTGATTATCTGGTATCTGCATGTTAATTGACGTAGTTTCAGTTCGAAAACCTCCTACCACGAATGACCACCCGTTAGGATAACGACGACAATTCGACGAGCAGCATAAGAAGATCCTTTTACCAATACTATTGCCATTTGTGAACGTCTGGCATTAAATGTTTCGGCTATGACGGTGCGAAGACGTCTGCATGAGGCAGGAATCCACCTCATAGAATTCCTGCCAGAAGGAATTTCTCGCCGAACGGCATCGTACTGATAGGCTTGCCTTTGTTCAACAGTTTGTGGGGGAGGATATGGAATTTTGGTCTCGAGTCGTATGCAGTGATGAAAGGTCTTTTACTACTAGCAGAAGTCACGGCAGAATAGCATAACTGAAGACCGAGTAATATAAGGCTGAGTTTCTATAATCATTAATAACAGTCAGACTATAATAATTAAAAAGCAAGGGTAATATTATAATCAAAAGATAATAATTTTGTCAATAACCATGTATTTTCCGCTAATTGAATTATATTGCCACGAGAAGTGTGAAAATAAAAATTCTTCATTGAAAACCCCCCATTAGTTCTACTATGGCCAGCTTTCAGGCACTTAAGCAAATGCCATTATTAATGTTATGAATAATCACGTAGGGCAAACTTAACTTAAATATAGAGTACAGCCTGTTTACTGAATTAAAGAATATCATATTCATAACAACGGACTGTTGCAAGATCAGAGTTAATGTATATAATATAATCCTTGCAGATGAATAAACATAAGGGTTGTTACATAGCATTTAATTTCCCCAAACGATATAGCATTATTTTCCCCTCCCTATTACGAAAAGCAAAACGTAAATTGTTAAAAATTTGATTTTTTCCTTTTCAGATAACGTACAGAAGAAATTTACGAGGTGACCAGGAATGGGCAATGTCACAGTAAACGTGTGGGGCTGGATCTTCTTACATTATATGGATGATATCACCAGGATTGAGTGGAGGTTCACTGGTGAAAAATACATTGAAATTCTTCAGGATTTCTAACTTCTTTCACTTCAACAGCGGAATTATTCCTCCCCACCTGCTCCTGTCATTTTCATTCACGACCGCTGCCCCATCCATACGGCCAGAATAGTCCAGGAATCTGTTTCAAGGTCGAGAGGATCTGCAATTGCTTGACTGGCCAAGTAAGGATACAGACATGAACCTCACTGAGAATATTTAGGCTAATTTGGTAAAATGTTGGGAGCCTGAGAGGGAGAGATGACCAGATCAACTTATGAACCTCTGGGAACACAATGGAAACTTCCACAACCGACCACAATTCGTCAGAAACCATGAATCTTCTATGCCTAACAGATTGCAAGAGGTGATCTAAAAGGAAAGGTGGCTGGACTTCTCACTAATATTAAAAATAAATGTAAAAATTTATTTGTGTGTATTTGGATTACCCCATGGCTTCCGCTGAACTTCCATCCATCGTATGATGTAAAAAAAAAAAATCGTAAACAGACCTATGCATATCGTTTAGCTCCAGGTCATGATTATTATAATTCATTTATTAGAACGGTGAATTTGATATTTTAAAGCAGTTCAAAATCTAAAGGGAATTTCGCTATCCTGATTTTTTCTTAAAAATTATCTAAAAGAGAACCCTAGGACAATATCATTAAACTAAATTTCTCCAAATAGCTCTTTCCACAATGGGCAGGTAAATGACTGAAGGGGCTGTTTAACATAAGAGACGTCTGTCTCTTATCCTCACACGAATGATGATAAGAGCGAAAGGAGTTTCTGTCCGTATGACATTAAAACATGTATCACAATTAATATATGAGAAAATATAAGCCAAGTTGATATGTTTATCCATATCATGTAATAATTATTGTAATGAACGATCGTGTAGGGAATAACCTCTACAGTATAGTCAAGAGGGAATACAAACCCAACCATGAATACATGAAAACCTCTGAATATCAACAATTGTTTATCATTGGCAAACGAATAAAGTCCATCATATGGGATTGGTTAAAAGTTTGCACCAAATTTGGGAGTCCATCTTCACTTTCCATTACACGTTGTGGAATTTTCTCTGTTCCTACTAGTTTCATTTTGATTCCTCAGTAACGTCTAGTATCTCTCTCTCTCTCTCTCTCTCTCTCTCTCTCTCTCTCTCTCTCTCTCTCTCCTTTTCATTAAAGTATTTCTCTCTCTCTCTCTCTCTCTCTCCTCTTTTTTATAAGAGAGAGTGAGTGTAACCCAATCCTTCTTCTTGTAAATGTTGTTGTATTCAGAAAATCTACAGTACTATAATAATATTAGGATGAACACTAAAACACACAGGCATTAAGATAAACAAGAAAATATTTCAACTGAGCTTTCGTTAGCCATACACTATCCACGAGCAATCTAGTACTTGCGTCAACTCATCGGGGTCGCAACAGGCCCACATTACCCCTAGACCCCAACCCATTGCAGTTGTAGCAAAGCCAGGCTGAGGACATTGGTACAGCAAAAGCAAGAAGCTTGTCAGTTTGAATTACATTTTAGAATTCCAAAACCTGTAAGACTGCCTAACAACAAGAACTCAATCCTCGACACCACTCCCCCCGCCCCCCCCCCCACCGAAAAAAATATATATACATATATTAGTTTAGTCAAAATTAGAGGGTGTTAATGACATATCAAAACTGCATACTTAGCGCAGCGGTCTTTCTAGATGAAATGTCCACTTAAAGTAGCTAATATGAGAGAGAGAGGAGCTAAGGTGTCGGACACTTTCAACACGTTCACTGAGTGTTTGGGCATGTTCAATGAGTGCTGCTGCGCTTCTCTTTATAGCTTCCTATTATATTGGTGGTAGGAAACGCACTGCAACCGATACTATAAACTTGGCTTACATGATAAGGTTAAAATATCCTGTTATGATGTTCGTGATTCTCTCCATTACAAATATA
>NC_061092.1:66005557-66008057 GCF_015104395.2 Macrobrachium nipponense
AATTAAAACAAGTCAACAAAATAAATTACATACCTTAAAGAATCGGCAAAAGACGTTGAGGATTCACTGATACAAAATCGAAATTCCTTCATCAAATTCAAGCGAAAAGAAAAGCTAAGTAATTCCCGAAAACGACCAGATATCCTGTATGTAAAAGAAACCCCAAAGATGTTCGTCATCAACGAAACGTAAAATTCTGAAAATCAAACACAATAGCTAAGTCAGCTGAGGCCACAGACGACAGGCAGCAGCTTCGCAAGGAACCAGAGGAACCTCCAACGGATTAGGGCGAGTTCCTTTTGGTGAGCTCCTTCCAGAACTTGAGGTCACAAGTTTGAACGAAGGGTGATTGGCACTTCCGGGACTCTGGTGCCCGACTCAACCGCCAAACTCACACGTCAATGCGCCTTGTGCGGTTTCCATTCAAGTTGAGTCAAGTGATCCAGAGTACAACGCCTGGAAACCCTGGAATGTAGCACTTTGGTCTGTGGTTAGAACGCCGAGCTGCCCTCTTTATTTTTCTCTCGTTTGTTAACAAACAGGATCGTTTAAGGTAATCATTTTCCAACTGAGGAATACATAAAGGACCTCTGACAACAGACGAAATATATATCGCAAATTAAAAGAATATTCAAACTATTTCTCTTGTAAATATTCCCCTGTTCTGGAAGGCATCACTTTAATGGCAGGAGAGTATATTATTGAGAAATTCCAGGCGACTTGACATGCAAATTGATACTTCAACAAAACAAGGTTAATACGAAATGAAATGGAACCATTAGCAGGGAAATTATGTTCTAAAATGTCCCAAATCTTGAAGTTAATTCAAGTACCTTGGAGATGAGATTCGCTTTAAGACAGTCTTGCACACATATTCAGTCCAGCTGGTACTCGACTCACTCCAATGCATCAGGCAAATGGAATGGAAAATAAACTGTTTGTCGTATGCATTTAGAACTCGTTTAAGTATGCTAAACAGGTGAAAACATCGTTTAAGTATTAATTATGTGGAATGATATCAAGATATATTTAACTTCACGTTGAGTGCTAACTTCCTAGGCATTTCCCGCCTGAAATTGACGTTTCCATCGTCATAATCATATCGGGAAAATATTACATAAATTATAAACATACATTCCCAGTCGCAAATGCTTTTGTTTATCTTTATAATCTTAATACAATGCTGGAGATCTAATGAACAATAATTAGAGAATAGAGTCACGTATGATTAGAAATCCCTAAAGGGAAAAACTGTTGAATTCACATTTCTGTTCATTTAAGCATAAAAGTAAAAAACATATCGTCAGTTCTTGCTTTCATATTATTCCTTTTAAAAGTACAACAGTAAATCAATATTAATAAAAAAAAAACACAAAATAGTGGATAAATAGGTTCAATCAGAACCTACAAAAACAGCGCCGAACGCTTCCGGCGTAACTGGGTATCGAGGATTGAAATGTTAGGCCAGATCGGAAGGATCCTTAACAATTGCTTTAAAAGCAAATGGGATATAAGATTACCTCCCTAATACTTCTGGAATTACAAAATAGGGATTGTTTTAAGAAAAAATTTAGATAAATAATTAGGTGGAATTTATATATGGAAGGCATTCGTCAAGAACACGTCAATTATAGACCGTGTGTTACTGACTGGTCAAGTTAAGTTAAGTATATCTTAGTTTTACCAAGAATTAGATATATTTACGTGGCTAGGAACCAATTGGTCACCTAGCAACGGGACCTACAGTTTATTGTGGGATCCGAACCACATTATATTGATAAATGAATTTCTATCACCAGAAATAAATTCCTCTTGATTCCCCGTTGGCCGAGCCAAGAATCGAACTCGGACCAACGGATTGGTAGCCGAGTGCAAAAACCATTCGTCCAACGAGGAACTTCTGACTGATCAAAATCGTCTTTGTGAAATGCATAAAAGATAAATAAGGCTTTAGAAGTAACCCCAAAGAGAGAGAGAGAGAGAGAGAGAGAGAGAGAGCTATCGCTTTCAGATATTAACCCAGTATGTATCCAACTACTTTGGCTTCCTTAAAAGTGCTTATACTGAACATGGAAGCTCCTTGGGACGCCGTCTTTAGTACTCCCCCCTCGGGGATCAAAGTATTATACACACCCGTTTCTATATTGTGTGGTTGACAAACTATATTAATAAACGATATCTTCGTGCGGCCGTCTACTTTACTTATGGCATGAGTTTACCCTGGATTTTGAAAATGTTGGATACATACCGGGTTAATACATCACTTTCATTCAGTTACAAGATAAAGATAATGAATTTCTTTCCTATTATGCACAGTTGAACAACGAATACATATACAGAAACTGATATTAACCAAGTCAAAGATTCGCTTCCACGACGGATTCCAATTAACACAAAAATGCAGTTGTGATATCACTAAGCGATCACTAACAGACTGCGTAAATTTGCTCTAATTAAGGTATTTATTTGAACATTTTCTGTGTTCCTTAAAAATTAGTAA
>NC_061092.1:66013057-66027891 GCF_015104395.2 Macrobrachium nipponense
GAAACCCCGTGATTCAAAAACAACCAGGATCTCTCTCAGTCTCTACAGTCTGTGACCGAGGACAGATGTCCAGCCAGGCCAGCCTCCCAGACTTAAGCCTGATCGGCTCGGCGTACTGGCGGGCACGAACCCCAGACCTGAACAGAGTCAGGCCGCATTTTTCTTCCACAACGATACACTGAATATTGCAATCCAGGTACGTCTAAAAGTGTAAACTTCAACCCAGCACCTTTTACTACCATACGACTCTTGCTAATTTCATTTTCAAGTCTCAATTTTACCCCTTCTACATCAAAAGCCCTTTGTCCTCATCGGGCCACGTGCTTCCCTTTGTGACTTGTTAAAGACCTAGCTTTCAGTGCATACCTCAGTGAAACATTAGAGTTTCCTTCCCCCAATGTTAGAGAATTAATCAGCCTTAATCAAAGCAAGAAGTCATTTTTCTTTTATCTTGTTTAATCTGGGATTCTTTTCCAGATTCCATGAGTCACGTGCCCAGTCTCTCTGCCCGCAATTGTGCAAATACGTAATAGTGTCGACCTCGCCGAGGATTTGAACCTAGCTTGCTTAAAAAAAGCTTGTAAATCGCATTATCCTTGTAAAACGAATGTAAATGTTTTTCAAAGCGCAAAAAAGAAAGCACACTTGCAGGGAAAGAAGACAGACACTGACTCACGGTAAGGTATACCATTCTTTTATATGATTATTTATAACCTATGTTAGCTTAAGTACGGTAGTCCTTTTTAGTATTTTTGTTTAGATTTTTTAGTGAAACAAATGTAAAGTGAGAAATATTATTATATTGTAACGGCCAGAGCGCCGAGCGAATTCTGTTATTTTGTAAATCGCATTGTTGTCGTCGGACGAGACAGAGCACATGTATTAGATAGATGCCAGAAAGGACCAGATCAAACTAGGAAGTGCTTTGCCAGGGTTTATTGCTGTATTAGAAAGCCTAGCTAGTTAGGAGTGTTTTACTAATAGTTACGGCAAAAGAAGTGTACAATTCTTTTGTCTGTGATAAGTTAGGGGAATTCATTCTAACTTAGTTTTCATTCCAAGTGTTGGTAACCGCTTCGCTCTCAGCTTAATTCAGCTTCGCGCAGGCGCTCTCTCAGGCCTGCCAGCCAGCCTTCGTTTTCACTCACAGCGGCAGCATGTTGTTATCTCTTTAAGCATTATCTAACCAATTTAAGCAAAAGTAACGTAAGTCTCGAAGTTTTAACGTAAATAATATTAATCTCGGTACTAGTATCTATCGTTCTGCCAGAGAAATTAACGTAATTCGCCTTGAATAAGAAACTAGAATTTCGTGTTGTAAATTGCCTCCGCGTTTACAGAGAATCAGCTGTTTTGAACGACTCGCTGCCCAGCTCGCTCAACCCGTTTCACGTCGCATCGCTCACTCGCTCGCTGAGCGAAAGTTTCATTTCACTTCGCACTTAACGTAACCTTTTCTTTTTACAATTGTTTACTAACATTTTCATCTTAAAATCCTTACCATCATTTTCACTTGTCCTTACGTAAAGTTAACGTAAATCTTAAAAGTAGAGTCACTTACAAGAATTGTTAACGTAAAACGCGTCTTTGTAAATTTCATATTAAAAAGCAAATCATTTCATAAGCGCAAGCCGCTAACATTAACGTAAACATCGTTCACCGCGAGCGCATTATCATTTTTCATAAAACGTTTTCAAAAGCAATTCTTTCAGTAAACGTTAACGTAAGTAGATAATTTAACGCATATTAAATTAACATTAGTAGTTCAATTCAATATAAGGGAGTTCATTCATCATATCATTTTTTTCACCCTCTCCGAGAGAGAGAGAGAGAGAGAGAGAGAGAGAGAGAGAGGAGAGAGAGAAGAGAGAGACCAGAAACCCAGTATTCACGAAGCCAAGAGTACTACTCATCACCATAATTATAGCATGCAGGAATTAACATTATTTTAGTCTCTAGTGTCTTCATTTACACAGCGTGATACGTACGCGCATGTTTGTCCATTGCAGTTTGCAAGCATTTATTAATTTCATTTATCGAGTACTTCAGCGAGGGACTGAGCATTTCTAAAATTTCCATTACCTGTCGTTGCCCGAGTGGTCTTTTCATTTTCTTTTATCACAAAAGACTTGTGTATACCGCAAGCACAACCCGCACAGTGTGCCACGCAAATTCATTACTTCCAGACAGGGAAGTCGTTACCAGTTTAGGACTGGCCACCACCAGTGCACGTCAGGTCTTACCCTTTCACAGTGCCACTAATTCTTGACACTGTCCATCGACTGGCTGCTGAAGTACTCCCACCTTTTACTTTCTCTCCTCCACTTTACCCTCTGCCCACGAAAAAACAGAGTACCATCTTCAGTATATTTAAGTATCTGCCATCTATTACCTTTCATGCCAGAACGAGTACATTTCCTTCAGTATATTTAAGTATTTACTGCAGTAGTGTGGGAAACACACCACACGATACCAGTGCTCCAAGGAACGCCTCCTCATAAGTGCCATTGCACCTGTACAGGCCGTACAGGTAGCCATTAAACCTGCGTGTCCGTCCTTACGGAACGCCCCAGTAATTAGTGTGTCCGTGTACAAGGGTCAGTGATCCTTCGAACACTCAACAAGGGAACACCTCCCAAAGTGCCGCAAATACCAGCCCTAAGTGCTGTCCAATCTGCGTGTCCGTCCTTACGGAAGCCCAATCCAATTAGTGAATCCGCTATCCCGGATCACCAATCAAGGGAACGCCTCCCCTAAAGTGCCGCAATACCAGCCCTAAGTGCTGTCAAACCTGCGTGTCCGTCCTTACGGAACGCCCAATTCATTAATGTCCGTATACGAGGATCAGTGATCCTTCGGACCAATCAAGGGAGCGCCTCCCGAAGTGCCGCAATACCAGCACACTAGTGGCTGTCCAAAAGGAACGCCTCCTGAAGTGCCATCGCACCTGTACAGATGTACAGGTAGCCCTATACCTGCGTGTCCGTCCTACGGAACGCCCATTCATTAGAGTATCCACCATTTTGGATCATCAACCAGGAACGCCTCCGAAAGTGCCGCACCTGTATTGGACCTACATGCACGCCCATCCAACGTCTCATTCCAAGTTGACGCCCCGTAAGTGTGACGTACGCCGCACACTCATTCGATTTTTTCACCTCATCCAGAAGGTGCCATTCACAAAGTGCCACCGAGCAACCCAGTCTTTTCAGAATTTCATTACCCCATTTACACAGAACACCCGCATTTCCAAGTGGGTGCTACTTTCCACAGTAGGCACTCCCATTCCCCTTCCATTCAGTACCCTTTCCTGGCCATTATTTCCATTTTCATCCTGAGCCTCTACTGCAGCCTAAGGGAAACTGTTCTTCCCATGCTTCCCGCGACTTCTTTGCCAGAGAGCTAGAGAAGCTCGGAGCCCTCATCCCAAACCTCTGGGCAAGGAAAGCTGGTTTACACTGGACCAGCACTTGACAGTGGATCCCGGCGCAGCAGGCTGCCGCGTGTCCTGCAAAAAAAGAAAGAAAAGAGAAGCAGAAAGGACAAGGCACGTGAAGAAGGAGAAAGCCCGAAAAGCTATGAAGCTAGCTCTCAGAGATGAACCGAAATCTCGGTCGGTAGTTTCTAAGCCCAGACCCATGAGCTGGACTCCCGGTAACAGAGGTGGTTGCGGAGGTTCTGCACCACGTTGTGTGCGTGGGCATGCTGTGGATTCCGACCAGTGCCCAAGTCGGTCTCTACCTTGGGAGGAGAGCTTCCAGGGTGAACTTCTCCAAGGCTACCATGTAGCCCTGCCTGATGAACAGTCTCCTATGGCCTATCAGTGGGTACAAGTCATGGCCGACCACCGAAGCCCAGGTCTCCCTTATTTCAAGAAAGGCATTGCCTAGGGGTGCCAAAAATAAAAATCCAGACGAACGGAAGAAATTCAGTTTGAATGGATTGACGGTAACCGTCTATTCTGTTCCTTCGGTCCAATTCTGAATGTAGACATGCCTTTCTGGACAGGAGACCAGGGGAAAGGGAAACCACATTGTGCCCATGGGCGCGTATTGTTGAACCCCAATTTCATGAGGTTTATCACGTGAGTGTTGGGCCGAGATCTACTTAAGCCGTATCTCCCTGGACGCAGCTCCCACTACCAGATGCACCGGACTCCCTGCAGCATGCCTCTTAATCAATCATCAGTTTTAGATTCAGAGGCTAGTGGCCTCCGATGATCCCAGACATCCCCTTTATTTGTGAACCTGGGCCCCTGACCCAGTGTCAGAGCCCAAAGTTCCTGCCGCATCCTCTCCGCTCCCGGACTTGTTTCCGAGGGTGATTCACGGAGGATTCCTTAACATCCCTACCTTCAAAATCATCATGCAGAGAGGACTCTTCACCTGTGGCCAGAAACACTGCCAGCCTTGGTGACTCCACAGATTCGCAACCTGTGGGGCCATTCTCGGCCTTACCGTCCCAGTGCCACGGAAGACGGTTCTGGAACATGTTCTGCCGAGACTGTGGCAGCAAGGGTCACATGTCTGCCAACTATGGAGGGTGCGCAAACCATTTTAATATTCCTGCCGTCGCAATGGCCGTTACTAATCCTTCTTCACTAGGACCCCCAGCCTAAGGGCCCTATAACTGTCGCACCCTCCAATAAAAGCCATTATCAGCCCACGTCAGAGCTACGACGACTCTGGCGCTCAAATCTCCCTGATACGGGAAGAATCGAATCCCCCCACCGAGGGGGCCTAATTATTGACAGACGTCAACTGATAACCATTGAAGGCATCAATCATATTAAACTGATCCTTCCGACCGTACAATTGAGAGTCACCAGACCTCGTTTCTCCAGAGTATGTACTCTTGCAGTTGCAAGCTACATTCCAGGAGGTTAACGACCTCCTCCTAGGCAAGAGATGAAGTCTCCCTCGCATTTCAAAAAGCACCTAGGGGTCCTAACCCCACGTCAAATCATCCAAAGCAAGGAGTCATCGAAATTCTACTTCCTCCAGGAAGTACGTCCACCAACAGTCTCCCCCGTTACCAAGGAGGGAGATTGACCATTCACAGTTCCGTTGCAAAACCTGCAACGTAATAGGGCACTCCACGAATTGGCCTAGGTGCCCTAGCCGACTACCAGCAGCGGACAATGTCCATTTTCCACAAGGCTTAGCCTTCAACAAGAGACAGGAGCCTCTGTCTCCCATTTCCAAGGGCACGCTGAGATATTGCACCTCCGGTACCGCCACAGGTCTAGTTGACCTCAACTCTCTGCCAGTGCCACTTGGCAGCACTGGGCAGTGCCAAGCTCCGTCCAGCCTGGACGTAGAGCCACCACCAAACTTGACCTCTGCGCCTGGCCCCGAGCTAGTGCCGGCGCCTAACCTAACCAAGGATCCTCCTACAGGAGATCCTCCAACAGGCATGTAGCTTACCACAGCCCATGGCCAATCCAAGGTCCATGAGTCTTCTTCACCCTCACCACTGTCGCCCGAGGATGAACCTCCGGCAGACCTAACATTCTCACCTCATCTGGAAAACCAGGAACTGCCCGACCAGGAGTCAGCCTGGAGTTTTCCCCCTTACGACGGTTGTCGCAGCAGCCGTAGGTTCCACCTCTACGACGGTTGCTGCAGATACCGAAGTAGGGTGTTCTCCTGAAATCCCTCAGGCTACCACTGCCTCTGCTCCTGCCGGCGTTTCTGGCCTTTCCCCAGAGTCGGTGCCTCCATCTACTCCTAGGACTGGTATAGCCAGGTCCTGGAGGAATAAGAAGAAGAAGAAGAAGGGTGTAGCAAATCATTAACACACTAACACCAAAGAGCACAATTGCTCTCCTTGACACCTGTGCCCGAGGTACAGTGTCGCATTCAAATTGCAGAGTGATCCTGGCACCTACCCCAGAGAAGGTTGCCAGCCTGATCTCTGCCAGTAGAACTAACCCTCTAACCCCTAGCCATGGTGATACTAACCCCTCAATTAAATATAATTACCTCATTACATTTCCATACTGGTAATGCACTAACCAGTCATCATCCCTCACGCTTCATTACCTCACCTCATGTATTTTAACAATTCCGGTGACACATTACTGCTGTGCGTACCACACTCTGGAATGATTGCGTCTTCCCGCTACCCTTTGAGTAGGTTAGGTTATTGAGTAGGTTAGGTTAATGATTTAGTATCAGGGCATTAGGTTAGTAGCAAGTAGAATTTTCAAGTAACCTTTATCTAGGGGTTAGAGTATGACCTGTCGTCACAGACAACCCGTAGTTATTACTTAGGCTAGATTACATCACTACATTAAGTTCGTACACTTAGCATCTTTGCCTATAAGCTAGGTAGGCCATTGTAGTCAGCCGTATCGCTGCACTAAAAACTTCAAGTTAGAGTAGGAGAACTGGGTAGTCGAGGCGATCAACTTATTTAAGCCAAGACTTCACGCCCAGAAAGGGAAGTGAATGCCTTCTTAACAGGGGGAGCTGCTACGTTTATAGAACGCCCTCGCCTTCCCAGCAGAGTTTTAGTGATATTAGTTATAAAAGAAGCAGCCATGCCTTCTCCTAAAAGCAACTGATGTTGGGAGAGAGGGCATGTCGTAGGGAGGTATTTCCGGTCTGACGGAAGCTTAGGGTAAGAGAGGCAAGTCACAAGAGTAGCTAGGCTTCGAGATGGATTTTTAGGGACTTCTACAATAAGACCTATTTTCCTTCCAATTTGCTGGCGTTGTGTTTTATCACTTTTCAGGTGATGCCCGAGGCGGTATTTGGAAGCCCCGTGATTCAAAAACAACCAGGATCTCTCTCAGTCTCTACAGTCTGTGACCGAGGACAGATGTCCAGCCGGCCAGCCTCAGACTTAAGCCTATCGGCTCGGCGTACTGGCGGGCACGAACCCCAGACCTGAACAGAGTCAGGCCGCATTCTTCCACAACGATACACTGAATATTGCATCCAGGTAGCGTCTAAAAGTGTAAACTTCAACCCAGCACCTTTTACTACCATACGACTCTTGCTAATTCATTTTCAAGTCTCAATTTTACCCCTTCTACATCAAAAGCCTTTGTCCTCATCGGGCCCACGTGCTTCCCTTGTGACTTGTTAAAGACCTAGCTTTCAGTGCATACCTCAGTGAAACATTAGAGTTTCCTCCCCCAATGTTAGAGAATTAATCAGCCTTAATCAAAGCAAGAAGTCATTTTTCTTTTATCTTGTTTAATCTGGGATTCTTTTCCAGATTCCATGAGTCTCATGCCCAGTCTCTCTGCCCGCAAGTGTGCATTACCCAAGTTAATGAAACCAGCTTGAATTAATCCAGTTGGAGCCAGCTATTATCCATTTGTGAGAGATATATAATTCCCTTTCTCCAGGCCAGTAAGGGCCTCCCTTTTGTAAATAAATAGCTGTAAAGTAACGAGCTGAGTTTTCTGGCGACCTTTCCCTCTAAGAAATTATCAATAACTATCAGTTTACGGTAAGTTAAAGCAATTTCCTCTTGAAATCCCTCAATCATTTTCCGTTTACGTATATAGCCTCTCCCAAGGTCCGGCAAATACGTAAAAATATATATATATATATATATATATATATATATATATATATATATATATATATATATATATATATATATATATATACATATATATATATATATATATATATATATATATATATATAATATATATATATATATATATATATATATATATATATATATATATATATATATATATATATATATATATATATATATATATATATATATATATATATATATATATATATATATATATATATATATATATATATATATATATATATATATATATATATATATATATATATATATATATATATATATATATATATATATATATACTATATATATATATATATATATATATATATATATATATATATATATATATACTATAATATATATATATATATATATATATATATATATATATATATATATATATATATATATATATATATATATATATATATATATATATATATATATATATATATATATATATATATATATATATATATATATATAGAAAACGTTGGCGAAAGCAGGCCACAGCATATGGAAGGACAGGGTGACAAGGAGATAATCGGTCATCAGGTGATAATACATTTATTGCCGACGCGTTTCGTAACACATAGTTACATCATCAGGCTAAAAGAGAACAACACAAATTAAAAATACATGAAACATAACTGACTTTAAGAGTCTCAACAAATATACAAAAAACATACATAAAATGAAAGCAATTTAAAAAGCACCTGCTAGACTAAAAAGTTGAAGACTGAGTTCAACTTGGGCACTAAGTTGAACTACACACCTCCTCTGTACAGTTGTATCTGGGTTGAACCGGTTTTCTTTCGCTGCTTCTCTCTTCTCTCCGAATCACTCAGTCTTCAACTTTTTAGTCTAGCAGGTGCTTTTTAAATTGCTTTTCATTTTATGTATGTTTTTTGTATATTTGTTAGAGACTCTTAAAGTCAGAGTTAGTTTCATGTATTTTTAATTTGTGTTGTTCTCTTTTAGCCTTGATGATGTAACTATGTGTTACGAAACGCGTCGGCAATAAATGTATTATCACCTGATGAACCGGCTATCCTCCTTGTCACCCCTGTCCTTCTATATATATATATATATATATTATATATATATATATATATATATATATATATATATATATATATATATTATATATATATATATGGTCAAAGTATTCTGGCAAGTATTCAATATTATTATTATTTTTATTTTTATTGGGAAGATAAACCCTATTCATATGAAACAAGCAAGCGGAGAGGGGCCATTGATTTGAAATTCAGGCTTCCAAAAAATATGGTTTTCATTCAAAAGAGGCAACAGAGGGTAATGGGAAATACGGAAAGTGGAGATCAGTTATTAAAGAAATAAAAAAAAAATAAACAAAATAATAAATAAATAAAAAAGTTATATAACATTGAAATGTAAGTTGAATTGCATACAGGTAGTGACGCATTGAATCTTCGCTTGCACTTCTGAACTTTCAGTTGCACCACATCCTCAGGGAGGCTGTTCCAGAGTCCAACGGTGTGAGGAACAAAAGAGATCTGGAACTAAGAAGGTCGACAGCGAGGCACATTTACTGCATATTGGTTTGTGTCTGTTTGGTGTTTTTACGTTGAATTGGAACCAGTGGTTATTCAGCAACGGGACCAACGGCTTTACGTGACTTCCGAAACACGTCAAGAGTGAACTTCCATCACCAGAAATACATATCTCTAACACCTCAGTTGAATACCAGAGAATCGAACTCGTGGTCACCGAGGTGGTACGCCAACACCATACCGACCACGCCACTGAGGCGCTTTACTGCGTATTGGTGCTACTCAATATTCGTAGATTGAAGAAAAGTTTCAATACCCGACAAAGTCCTATCAGTATTAAACAATAGATGAATCTTACCAATAGTTTGACTTCATCAACAGTAAATTAGCCAACAACTGCCCACCCACTGTGCAAACCCAACAAAAAAAACTATGACAGCTGCCAAAGGAGAGTGCAGCAAATAATCATTATTTCGAGAGAACTATTTCATCCATCTTGACCTAATCCATTCCTCTCCAGAGTTTCATTATGACACTAATTCTCACTTTACACGACGAAGATTAATTGAGTGAAAAGATTAAATTACCAAATATACTTCCTTTCCAAACTTTATAAGAAATGATTCTGCCTCCAGTCACTTCTGCCAGTTTTCCCAAGATAACATCGCAAATTGGTTTGAAATACTGGACTGAAAGATGAGAAGAGGCTTCTGGATGCAACCTTGCAATATTGTTCTCACTGCAATCGTCAGTGTGATACCTTTATCACCGCACTCATCATTCAGGATCATCGAAACGCGACTCAAGCGATTTTAGAGGGGATAAGGTGTAGTATATTCAAATGCCTCGATGCAAATTTGCCCTTGAAATGAAAATGGTCACCGAATGTCGGGATTTCCATGCGAGAAATGAAGCCATTCCTATCTTGGTTCGATTTTGTATTGGGCAAGATTCGTCTGGACAGATTCCCTTGGGGATTTTAGGCTTTTCCTTAGGACGCTTCGAATGAAATGATTCCTCCCCTTCGTCTAGCCTTCAGTAAAACTTTGTAAGAAGCGCCTCAGTGGCGTGATCGGTATGGTCTTGCCCTGCCACCTCAGTGACCGCGAGTTCGATTCTCGGGTATTCCATTGAGGTGTTAGAGATTTGAACTTCTGGTGATAGAAATTCACTCTCGACGTGGTTCGGAAGTCACGTAAAGCCGTTGGTCCCGTTGCTGAATAACCACTGGTTCCATGGAGCGTAAAAACACCAAACAAACAAAGAACTGAATAAGATTGTCAGATGGAAGAAGCTATATCTTCAATTAAAACGTGTAAAAATTCGGCGCAATCGAGTTATATGTATATCCTATAATCAAGGTCACCGAAAACAGATCTATCTTTCGGTGGTCTCGGTACATGCTGTAGGAGCCATGATCTGATGGAGGACTGGCCTGTATCGTTGCCAGACGCACGATTATGGTTAATTTTTTTTAACCTTAAATAAAATAAAGACTAGAGGGCTGCAATTTGTTATTTTTAATGATTGGAGGGCGGATGATCTAGATACCATTTTGCAACCCTCTAGCCTCAGTAGGTTTTAAGGTCTGAGGGCGGACAGAAAAAGTGAGGACAAAAACGTACGGACGGACAGTCAAAGATGGCACAGTCGTTTTCTTTATAGGAACTAAAAGGGGAAACTTTGTTTATATATATCTATAATATATATATATATATATATATATATATATATATATATATATTATATATATAACACATATATAGTATAACTGAATCACGAAAGTTAGGAACGTGATAAATCTTTAATTGGACCCATTGTTTATGATTGTTTGGGAAGGTTTCTCATCTTCCAAGTGTTTCGGATTCTAAGGTTACTAATCTCTTTATAATCCCTATCTGTCAGTTATACGAATCTTCTTGTATTGTCTTTTGCCTCATTTATGTCAGTTTCTGCTCAGTAAAGGAACGTTTAACGCCGAAAGGTCTCGCAGATCCTCCTTCGTTTATTTTTCCTTCGTGGCATATATCTTTTATATATATATATATATATATATATATATATATATATATATATATATATATATAGAGAGAGAGAGAGAGAGAGAGAGAGAGAGAGAGAGAGAGAGAGAGAGAGAGATAGAGAGAGATAAACTTACGTTTGAAGAGGACCAAGTTATCAGATTTGCTGCGTGATGTAAGAGAGGACCGGGAAGCAAATAGTAACATAACATCATATCATAAAACAGCTAAGTACCTTGATAATACTTTAACATTTCCTTCAGGTGTCGCTAGAGACTTATTAATGAACTGCATTTGTGTAAGAAAAATCCTGAAGTATCTTTCTCAAGTAACACACCTGTTGCTCTTGCCCTAAATTCATTTTGAGTTCTCTCTCTCTCTCTCTCTCTCTCATCTCTCTCTCTCTCTCTCTCTCTCTCTTGTTATTCCAGCACGAAAACACTTTCAGAATTAATTATGTTACTTTATCTCTATCACCTTTCTTCAGCATTTGCACTCACGTTGATTACGCAGGTTTGTTTTTCTCTCTCATTTTTTTATGAAAAGATTTTTCTGTTGTAATATTTTGTTTATGAAAAAATCTAATGAATGCGAGTCTTCCACCGAACTCTTGAGGTAATTGGAATTAGAGTTTAGGCCAAAGGTCAAACACTGGGACCTAAGAGGTCATTCGGGGCCGGAAAGGAAATTGAAAGTAAAAAGGTTTGAATGGCGTGACAGGAGGTAAACCTCTCAGTTGCACTATGAAATAATTGTTAGAAGAGGGTGGAGAGCACGATGGAAGAAAGAAATGAAAGGAGGTACAGTAAAAGGAATGAAAGGGGTTGCAGCTAGGCGCCGAAGGGACGCTGCAAAGAACCTTTAGTAATGCTTACAGTGCATCCCGTGAGGTGTACTGACGGCACTAACCCCCTACGGCGAATCTTGCTGTAGGTAGGGATTATATGTCCCACCTGTTCTTTTCAGAAATCCAGATGCAGATATTTATTCTCTTATAAAAACACTAAAAATTCTATTCTCGTGAGAGACCCACCTATACTGGAATATATATGACGTGGTTATGAGTCGGAAAGGTACTTTTCTTATGGAGAAATTGCCAGAAAGCGAACAACTTCAGCGGTGTAAAGAGTCGTGGCCTTTTTCTGCCTACTTCAATTTCCTGGAATGAAATGGTGAGGGGGGCAATACATTCGGCAAATTCCCAGCCTGTTCCAGTTCAATTAAAATGGACGACTTCCAAAGGCAGCAGTAATGGAGGCAATAAAGAGTCCACGTTGCCTTGTGAGAGGTGCTTAGGAGGACCTTGGAAAAATGAAATACGGGAAATGTTGGCACTCCTGTGTCAGAGATTGGCACTCCTGTGTGAGGGGGTTGATTCGAAACAGTGGTGCCAACCCTCGGGATTAAAACAAGGGCGGTTATTTCCATGGCCCACATAAACGTAAGAGCATAAAGAAAAAAAAAACATCAAGAGAAAGATGAATTCTGTGTCATCTCCCTCATGAAATCTGTTTTGACGAGAGCTTGTATTCATCTTCTATGTATTCTGTTGCTATATTTATGGTGCACCCAGCTAAAAAGAATTATGTTTGTATAACATGTGGCTGCTCCTTACATGTAAACACTCTTGTAAAACTTCAGTGAATAACAATAAAAATGACGTTAATTATAATAATCAAAGAATATTTCATACATAAAACTCGTAGGATTACAACATAAATAAGATAACAAAAATAAGCTACATAGAAAAAAAAAAAGATTGTCGAACGAATAAAACATGAAATGGTACAGGCAGTGAATCCATTAAGAGAATAATGCTGTAGTGTGTATTTACTGTCTTTGTTGATAGCGGCGGGCAAGATTGTTTACATTTTAAATGTGAATCACCCTTCATGGATTATGGAAGGGAACAACAATGAAGTAGTCATCTTATATGTATATAGTATTATATATATATATATATATATATAGTATATATATATATATATATATATATAATATATATATATATATATAGTTTTTTTTCAAGTTCCCAAGAAGTAGAAGTGTAAGTGTTTACATAATAAAAATATGGAATGTTAGTCCATATATATAAAAGACTAAAACTAGAGAGGTCAACCAGTTTACTTGCAGGAATGTAGATCAGACTAGAGACGCTAAAGATGACGTATACAATAAAAGTAGGCTAAGATAACATGCCGTCACCTGTAGTCATTCAATTGTTATAAACATTAGTCCAAGCTCCTGCTTGAGACAACTACCCCGACCTATAATTCAAACGGCCTACGTGATCTGTAGCGTGTCTCATTTTGATTGTGTGTTCGTATGAAACTATGTCATTTGTATGTATGTTCATATGTTCGAACTACTGTCTGTTCCTTCATAACTTGTAACAGAGATGGTAGACAAGCAGAACAGAGTTAGCTATCGTCATTAGAAGACCTGTACCTCTTTACCTAAGCTTTATCATGTAGAGGAATAGGATTAGCCATCATCATTGGCAGAAGCGATCAAAGCTATCGTTATTAGAAGACTTGTACAATCATATCTGATGATCTTCAGCATGTAAAACTTCAGAAGAATACATATATTTTTATATTTCGTGTTTTCTACAAGAACCTCCTCACCATGAGTTTAACACATCGTCGTAATAACCAACAAGATAATACCGACTTCCGTAAATGAATCTACAAAACCCCCAGACACTCCATTGAAGATGGAAGTGCAATACCACCGACTTAGCGTAAAGATTATCGCTAGTCTAACATTACCTCATAGGGCGCCTTATCATACAAGGCACGAGCCCTAATATTGGTGGCCAGCGTACCAGACGAACTCTACAACGTCCTACGAAGAAAAACCAGAATAATAAATCATGTATCATAAGAAGTCAACGACGACGGAAGCAGCAGATTCTTCAAGCAACCTAGTATCATCGTTAGTGAGCGACTTCAGAAAACAATAAGAACTCTTCAACGACGACGAAAGCAACAGATTCTTCAACCAACTTAGTATCATCGTTTAGTGAATAACTTCAAGAAACAAAACCGACGTGTCTTTTCCTACGGCAACGCAAGCTTCGTCTCTCATTAGAATCATTCAAGAAACATCGTTAGTGAGCGTTTCCGGCACTTCAAGAAACAAACCGAACGCGTCTGCAGCATCGGATCTTTCAAGGGCTCGAATCATCGAAACAACGCGCACGGGGGAAACTGAAGCCAAACCAGGTCATCCGCTAAATAGAGAAGGAGGACCAAGGCCGTGTGTCGTTATCGGAACACCGTGACTTCCCACAAAAGCAAGCTAAGTACAATTTTTTTATTCATTTGGAGTAATTTGAGTGTTTCCTTTGCAGGTCGAATTTCGTTATTCCTTGTGGCTGAAGTTACGAGACATTCTTAATCTTACTTTTTTACAGAAATTATCAACATCATTGAGATTTCGCTACTGCGAGTTTTTATCTTTGAGTGACTGTTTCCAGAAGTTCTACTGAAATATCATAATCATATACTATGTTAATTTTATCATTTTAGGTGATTATTAATCCCTTACGTAACAAATCATATTAAACAGTGAATATGCGTTTACGCAGTGGACGTCTGTATTTATACAGATGCATGGATGGGGTCGTTTAAGCACCGTAGTGATTAGAAAACACACAAAAAAACAAGTGGAACACCCGTACAAATCTATATAAATTAGAGGTAAC
>NC_061092.1:66028391-66030891 GCF_015104395.2 Macrobrachium nipponense
AGTTTTTAATATTCTTTGGGATGGGCAGAAAAAAAGTGAGGACAGAAAAAAAAAGGCGGGACAGAAAAAAGTGCGGACGGGCAGACAAAGCCAAATAATAATTTTCTTTTCCGAAAACTAGAACGGAGGAAGCCTTTTTATTATTATTAATATTATTTTTCGTGTCGTTGCATGGAGAGGAGAGAGAGAGAGAGAGAGAGAGAGAGAGAGAGTTGGGTGAGTGTTAGAGGTAATGGGGGTGTTGGGGGGAGAAACAGATATCATCATCCATCATGATTGTATCCTCTGGACAAAACTATCGTGTTTGTTTAACTTTCTCTGACAGACCAGGAGAGGTCATTCACAAGAAGTTTTAATTACTACGAGGAAAGTATTTGCTCCCTCCGTCGGCCAGAACGATAGACTGACGCGGATTTTCTCTCTCTCTCTCTCTCTCTCTCTCTCTCGTTCTTTCTCTTTCTTTCTCTCTCTCTCTCTCTCTCTCTCTCTCTTTAATAAGGAAAGAAACCTTACATTGATTTAATTGACATTGTCACTTCTTTCTTTAAAAACCTTATTGCTTTCTTTTATTCCTAGAACATCAATCTTACATTTCACTTACGCCGGTTCAGTGTATATCTTGAACTGTATTTCCAGAACGCTGTATTTCCTGAACTCTGTAAATATTATTATTGTATAGGGGCTGTGGATCGTGTCTTATTTATGAAAAGTTCTTATATGACTGGACCCATTGTAAATAGCAGCTTTGCTGAATTCTGCACTCTTTCACTCTAACCATTTAAAATCCAGCAAGCCACCACATCCTGCATTTTGTAGATTAGGGAGCACCTAGAGGGTTTAAAGGTCATGTACTTCTCTGTTTTTTGCCGATTTACATAGCATTCCCTCTGTACAGACACTTAGACATCTAGAAAAAAATTATAAGTACGTAAAAGAAACGTCTCAATCATCAGTAATCAATGGTTTTAAGTGTCATGGTATTTGTATCAAAACTTTTACGAAATTGAATGTTTTTAGACAGTCATTCGAAACAAGCTGCGGATGATCGATCCATTTTGTGTTTCATTGAAATTTAATCAGGTACCACACTAGAAGGTTGAATGGATCATTTCAGATAGAATATGAAAAAATGGATGATTTTTTTTTTTCAATTGGGCCATTCGTTGTTTAATCTTCATGTATACTGTAGCGTTTTGGGACTGATATCTTGAACCAGCGAAGAGGTTTAGGTGATCTGATCTCAGAGTCATTATAGTAAACCCAAAGAAAGAGACAAATGATATAAACCAATTCATTTAAAAAGGGGGCAATAAAGGTGTTGTGAAGCATAGCAAACGACTTAAGCTTTCTTTACTCAACTTATGATTGTTAAAGTAGATTTAACGTTTTCGGTTTCGATTCCATCGGAAAGGGGGAAGCCATACGAGGAATGAACACATTCATCATACAGAGGTGGAGAAATTCCCCTCAATCCCCATCGTTTCCTAAAAATGAAAAGACTAAATGAGTGTGAGGGAAGGAATCAGTCTTCCACAAATCACATATATAACTGTGAGCAAAGGGAAGGAAATAGTTCGTATTTTTAGCAGAGATCCAATATTGGATGTTGGCTTCCTTTCAGATCAAAACTTTTGTTGCCTTTGGTGGTTCCTCTCTTCCTCCTCCGGAGTTGGTAACTGGGGTCGTATTTTTCTAGGAACTAAGGCTAGGGTGCACAGTCATCAGTATTTTGAATAAAAGTATTACGAAGTTTGCGTTGGTTTTCACTGTTAACATTTTTTGCATGCTACATTTAAATGACGGATACGATGCATGAGTTTTAGTTTTCTGTCAATCTGTTGTGTTTCTTTCTAAGTCTTCAGAATTATTAGTTAAAAGATTTTAACAGTGTAGTTATCCACATATTTGTGAGAATTAATCATGAATCACATGCAAGAAAAATAAACGAGAAAACGAAAATAATAATAACACCCCATAAGTATACGTCAGTATTAAAAAATACTACCAAAACGGGAAAAGTTGAGCGTGCTCCTACAAGCTTCCCTTCCAGCAAAACGAAAGAAAGAAAAACTTTTTCAAGAACACCAAGGTAACAAATGTATATATATATATATATATATATAGATATATATATATATATATATATATATATATTATATACTATATATATATATATAGTATATATATATATATACATATATATATATCACACACATATATGGATATATATAATATATATATAGGTATATAGATATATATATATATATATATATATATATATAATATATATATATATATATATATATATTATACTATCTATTATATATACCTATATATAGTCGAAGGATGAAAATTTTTGTTTCTATCGCGGCGTATAGCACATATATCCCTTATTTAATCCAACGGTTCTTCTTCTTTTCTTTCCAACTTTTTGTTTTGTGTTCCTGCACTAACCTTGTCACGTCACTCCTATCTCTCCCCTCCTTATTTTTTCTCTTTC
>NC_061092.1:66035891-66048391 GCF_015104395.2 Macrobrachium nipponense
CTTTATGCCAGCACGGGCTCTTGCTCAAGAGCAGCCCGTAGGAATTCGAGTGGCGAGTCCTTGGTTGTTGTTCTTTGAGATTAAGCCGGCCTTGTGCCAGCACGGGCTCTTGCTCAAGAGCAGCCCGTATGCTAGTCCTTGGCGAGTCCTTCTTAAATCGTGTGTTACGGTATAGAGAACCTCTCCGGCATGTCGAGTTTTCATTGGTTCCTGGGGAGGTGACTCATACGGCGAGCGTTTACGAGTCTTGCAGACCTTCTCAGGTGGGTATCACTGGGAGCCTCTTGATTAGCTTTTACCTGAGTGACGTCACCCCTGTTATTATTCTGATAATGTGCTTCACGTCGGTGTTTAACAAAATATATTATTATTATTATTATTATTATTATTATTATTATTATTATTATTATTATTATTATTATTATTAGTTACTTAGGAAGCAGACCCTCTCTCAAGCATACTTTATTAAAAGTAATGGCTACTTCAGCAGCATTACACTTGTAGAGATTCTTCTCTATTTTCCGAATAGCGCTTTTTCCGTGCTACTTAGACAGGCTAGTAGAGCGCCTATAGAGGTCATGATCAAATACAGAGTCTAAATTGGTGTATATATTTGAATTTTACAGATAAACTATGATACCATAGTATCAAAGTCATTAACGAATATATATATATGTCTCTCTCTCTCTCTCTCTCTCTCTCTCTCTCTCATCTCTCTCTCTCCTCTCTCTCTCTTTCTTGAAGCAAGTGAGCTTTCGTCTGGAGCTGCCAGCATCCTCGGGCTGGGAAGCTGAGGGTGGACTGATCTTGAAGGACTAGGATAAGGATAGGGAAGTGGGGAAGGGGAATAAGGAGAAGGAAGAGTACCTCTGGATACAATCCAGTTTAAGCCTGGCGGCGGATACTCGGGAAGGGAAAGGTTGAAGGAAAAAAAAGGGATGGAAAGTGAAGTATAGTAGAAGAGAAAATAGTGAGGGGCAGACCCTCTTGCGAAGTTAGATTACTAGTTTAGCCATCATGCAAGGACAAGACAGAGAAGAAAGGCTCGGAAAAACAGTTAATTTGGTTCACCGCCTGCTAACTGGAATTGATTTTATATGATAGTAGGATTAAGATGTACAAGCACCTTATGTATTTAGTTAAATGTTAATTATGATTTATATTATTATTAGTATTAGTTTTTTTTTTTTTTTTACATACATATATATACACATCCACATACATATATATATATATATATATATATATATATATATATATATATATATATATATATATATATATATATACGTATATATATATATATATACACATATATACACACACATATATATACACACATACACACACCTATACATATATATATACATACATATTTTTTTTTTTTTTTTTTTTTAATTAGTCAGTATATATACCTTGTCTGGGTGGGTCACAATTGACCTTTGGCTCAAGTCTACTCCACCAGTAGGTGATCTCTGACTTGGTTGATGGTGGGGGGATCTCTAGTGGTTGTGAATAAGTTTTCATCCTCTAAACTTAATTTGTCCCCAGTTTTTCTGCCCAAGTCTATGGAACCTGACATTCAGAGGCTCCAAATTTGAGTGATTATGCAACTCCCTTATTGTGTTGAAGTAGGGGGACTTTCCATATATGCTTGCCTCAGAGCTTTATTCTGAACTGCTTGCATTTTACTTAGTACTGTTTTGCTAAGTGCTCCAATATGATGGCTGGGTATTCTAGCTGTGGCCTGGCTAGTGATTTGTATAGTTTGAGTTGAGTTTTTGCCGAGAGTCCTCTGAATCTTTTTAATCTACTGACCGTTTTCCTCGCGGTAGCTATTCTCGCCTGTACATGGGGAAGAATGCCTGATTTTTGAAATTGCACCCAAGAATTGTGACTTGTTTGGTTATATGGAATCTCCTATTATTGACTATGATATCCATGGGACGTCGAGCAGAAATTGAGAGGAGCTGGAATTTTATTGATATTTGTAGTTACTTTCCATTTCTTTTCGTAGTTGTTGATTTTCTGTATTTCTCTAATAGTCTTTCTTTGCAGCATACCTTTGGCTTTGGTAGGATATGTTATTACTTGGGTGTGATCATCTGCGAACATAATTTGAAGGCAACCTTGGATGAGGAGGAGGGGTGTCTTTAATGTAGAAGTTGTAGAGTGATGGGGAGAGAATACTACCTTGAGGGACCCCTGACTGTAACTGGAACTCTGGTCCTATGAAGTCTTTAATTTTAATTCTTGCCACCCGGTTGTCAAGAAAGTTACATAGCAGTCTGGTTGGTAAATCTGGCAATTGCGCCTCCAAAAGTTTGTATTTTAGACCGTCATGCCAGACTTTATCGAAGGCTCGACTGACATCCCTAGAGATAAGGTTTGCAGCCGTGTCCTAAGCTCTTCTTGACTGCTATGTACTCATATAGTCTAGTTAATGCAAGCTGAGTTCCTTTGCCTTGAGTAAACCCATATTGATTATTATTGGTTAGTAGATTATCTTCGAGGAAACTCATTAAACCTTATCTGAATGATTTTTTACAGGATCTTACCAGTATTTCTAGAAGGGAAATTGGTCTATAGTTTGAAACCGTAGTTAGATCTTTACCCTTTTTCCCCACAAAGGGAAGTAGTGCTTTCTTGAAAAAGTCTGGCCAGTAGCCCATACTTATGGTTTCATTGAAAATGACTCTTAGGAAGACCAGCATGGAGTTGGGAAGATGCTTAATAATAATTTTGTTTACTCTAGAATGGCCAGGTGCTTTGTTTTTAAAATTATTGATTATTTTGATGATGTCTTGCAGTTGAATTGGTTTAATAAACTGGTCTTCAACATCTAATCTATCGAGGTCTACCGTGTCGTATGGTATTATTTGGTCATCATGTTCATGTAGTGCTGCAGTCACTCGTTGTTCATGTTGCAAGTCAAACCTTAGATTCCTCCCATGGGTTTATTTGAAGATATTAGACCAGTATTCTCTGAAAATTGGTTCCTGATCCGGGTGAAAAGATCTTCCTGTTGTTATGGAGGAGTAACGCTGTAGGTTCAGTATCTGAACCCAGAAGCCTTCTGATCATTTTCCAGAACTTTCCTGGGTCTCTGTAGATTCCTTCGATTTTATTTAGAAGTGTCTCCTAAGTCGAATTTATGAGTTCCTTAGCTTCTATTTTAATTCTTTCTTTAATATTTTGTTATTTTGTAAGTATTCTAATAGCTGCAGTGATGGGCCATGATTATTAATTAAAACTAGGGCTTGTTTATAGCAATATTGTAATTGCTTAAGATTCTCTGTTTCTTTAGAATATGGTAAGATCCTGAAAGTTTGAGGGGATACAAAGTTGTGGCTTCTTTGATCATCCTGTACCAAAAAGTTATTTTGTCATCGATATAGGTTTTATCCTTTCCTATGTTATCAGGTTCGTCATAGTTGGAGAGAGAGTCGTCGAGAATATCCTTGAAGCGGTCCCAGTTGGCATTGGTCAAATCGAGTGTTGGGCTGATGGCTACCATAATAGGTCTCACAGTAAGTTTTAATAGTATAGGTATGTGGTCTGAGGAAGTTAAAGGACCCTGAGTGATTGAATAATTGAAAATGTGGTATTCTGTTAGACAGAAGGATGTCAGGTTTGCCCTTGGATCTTCTGCTGAAATGTTTGAAAATCTGGTCCTAGAAAGTAAACTAGATTCCTGTTCATAAGACCTTGAATTAAGGTGCCTCTGGGATTAGTACTATTGTGGCCCAGGGCCGGGTGAGTTGCATTTAGGTCTTGCTAGTAAATAAACTGGGATATTGCGTCTCATTAAGGACAAGATATCCTGCTGAGGCAAATACTGGGTTCCTGGGAGGTAAATAAGTCGTTGCTATGATTACTGGTCCCCGAACTGTCTGTAGTTCTACTGCGATTAGGTCATGATTGAATCCGTCTATTAATTTGACTGTGATATCCGTCTTACTGCTATTGCTGTCCCGGCATTTTGATCGTTAGTGGTGTTGCATTGGAAAACGTTGTAGTTCCAGATCTTAATGCGCGTGGAGTTGGGTATCCCTGTGGAATTGAGAAGTATAAGATGTGGGGAGAAAGAAGAATAAATGCTGCTTAGTTCCTTACTACGAAGGAAGGTCCACTTCAGTACGTTATGTTGGATGACTGTGAGAGTGTCCATTATGGTGTTTTTTCCTTTCGTTAAGTCAAAGAATCCTGAGTTTAATTTTTGGAATTTATCGTGGGTTTATCCTCGTGATCCTGTTACTATATTTGTCAAGTTCTATTGTTCCATCAGTAATATATTGTTTGACTGTATTATTATCTAATTCCTCTGTGAAAATGTACTTCATCGTTTATATTCAAAAATCATCCTCTTGAGGGTATTGTGGGTAGGGTTTTTGGGGTTTGCCGTGTTAATGGAAATGTAAAGTCTAAGTCCAATTTTGGGGTTCTTGGTCTGGTTGATGGAAGGGAGGCTTGGAAGAGCCATAGCTCCTTGTGTTTCAGGGTCTGTATTATTGTAGGATGAGGTTGTTGCTTGTGATAGTTGAGGTGGCTGTTTTTTTGCGGGTGTGAAGGCATTTCAACTTCAGAGTCTGAATCACTTTGTATTCTTTTCCTCTTGGCTTCTTCAATTTCCATGTCGTCATCAATTGTCAGGGGCTGATTGGGGCTGGTGTTGTTTTTTGATTTTCTGACTTTAGCAATGTTGAGACTTTCTTAGCTAGCTGGATAGCCTCTGTAGGAATTTTAATCAACGGTAGGCCATTAGCTTTGTAGAAAGCGTCCATCATTGTTTGGAAAGTGCCTGGTTCAACTGTTTCACTCAAATTTGCAGTTATTATAGCTGTGTTGATTACAGTGAGCTGATGAAGTGAGATGTTGTTGTTGGGTGTGTTTGAACTATTCGGCGCAGTTGAGGCTGTGGCTTGGGCGAAGGTCTTGTTTGGGTGATCTGGGATTGTTGGTTCCTGATCGTTTTAGCCTGGTCCTTGGTCAAAGCTTTCCTGGTTGGGCATCTTGCAGCCATGGTTGGGTGATGCCCATTGCAAGTGATGCACTTTGGATTTTCCTGGTTGTGCAATCGGTCCAATAGTGTTCCTCAGAGGCACATATTGGACCCCAAAAAGATTTTATAGTTACTTGGCTTGGGGCAGTTCTTTTTGTGTGCTCATAGCTGTAGCTATTCATACACTCCTGGGGTGGGAAGCGAGCGTGGATCTCCTGGCTTAGGAAATAGGTGGAAAGGAGGGTTGGCCAGAGATGAGAAGTCCTTTGATGAGACAGTCTCTCACCATTTGGGTAGACTCTAGTTTTACCTTGAATGTGGTTTTGGTGTTGGGAAGCTTGATGATTGCAGTAACCTTTACACCATTACGTTGTTCAATTTCATACTTGAGCTCCTCATCGGATAGATTATATACCAAACTGTCAGCCTGGGTTATGGCCAATGTGCGTGAAGCATTCAGATGAGGGGGGTCCAGAACTTCAAACTTATTATTGTGTAGAGCCAGTTTGGTGTCAGGATGAATTATTTTTTCAATTGTTGCTTCATCTGCTATAGCTAAGTAGTAATTATTAGCTTTAGTGAGCTTGTGGATAAAGCATAATTTTTCCTGAAGAGTATTCCATATTGCCAGGCGACGTGATTCTTCATCAAGTCCCTGACTAGTGTCCTTAATTTTAACTTTACCCATTATGTCATGATTAAGCAAGAATTTTACCCTCTGAAAGAAAAATAATTAATAATTCCCTCTGTGAAAAATACAAAATTAATATTAGGGGAATTTGCAAAACCTTTTTAACTTTTGAAAATATGGTAAATTTCAAAATTTGTTTGGGAATATTTTTGAGAAATTGTTTGGATACAACAATGTGGGATGACTTTTGAAAAGGGGGGAAGGTGCAAAAAATATTAACTTTTAACAAAAAACTTCAAATAAAAGTGGAGAATTTCAAATATTAAGGGCGGTAGAACCAAAAAACGTTTTTTTTTCAAGGAAATTAGAGTTACAGTAATAGTTAGCAGTCACTTTATGGAAGGCAGTGACCAATACCTAACTCCTATGCAGGCACTACTGAAGAAGTATGAGCCTGGACGATGCAGAACTCCCCAGTGCCCCTAGAGAGTTTTAAGACCACAACGGCTACTCCAGGGAGGGGGCAAAGGGGTATGATGGTGTTAGTTGGAAGAAGTTGAGAAGTTGAGAATGAGGTCTGAAACAATAGAATAGGTAGACAAGGCAGGGATTGCCTTAAACTAGTGGTTAGGATGGGAAGAATATAAGCTGGGAAGGTAGTAGGAAGGGACTAGGAATGGTGGTGATAGTGGTGGAAGTTTGGGGGGGGGAATGGGGGTAGGGAAGGATGGATGGGGATGGACGGGAGGGTGGAATTTCACTTATAGTTTTGCGCCAATTTGGCAGCAGTCGTAAAAGTGGCTTGAAGAGCTGTATCAGCAGCCAATGAGAAGGCAGCTCTGGCAGAAGTGCTCTCAGCCAATAGGAGGCAAGTTCAACTTTCTTCAAGCTTGGTTGCTGAGAACAAGCTTGAAGGTTTCGGTTGTCAGCCAATGGGAGGGAGGATTTCTCTCTACCAATAGGCGGCGAGGAGGCGGGAGCGATCTCTCGGCACGTCTGCTCTCTGCGAGGTCTGCTGGTAGAATGATCTTGAAGCGGTGTCCGTCCTCGTTTATATTTGGAGTTGACAGCAGGGGGTCTGCCCCATGCTGATATACTATTGGCTGGTGGCTGGTAGGTCTTCGTTTCATTGGTGGCTTGAACCGGGTCTCAAGCCACTTTCCACGCGGTGATGGTTGCGATCCTGTAAGTCCTGCAGCCGCCTAGACCTCCTTAGCGGCGCGGTTACGTCGATGGGCGTTTCGCTACGCTGCGGGACGTCACGGCTAACTTGATTATGGTTGACTGCAGGAGTATCTCGTTCGGGGCGTTGTCTTCCGTGGAGTTGTCGTACTCGGTGGTGTCATTGTTGGTGGCAGGTCTTCTCATACTCGTAGGGAGGAGAAATTCTTCCTGCGTCGTATTTAGAGTAGGTTTCACTTGCTGGATGAGAAGCGCCTCCAGCAGGCGTAACCGACGGGCATCAGGGGCCTTCCCGATGATCTTCGTGTTTTGGATGATCACATCCCGGGAGATGGCCTCTTGATGTTTGGTGCGTGCGTGATTCTTGATAGCCCCCTCTTGGGCGTGGCATGAGAGTCTCTTCGACAGGCGCATGGTAGTCATACCAACGTAGGCGCCGCTGCAACCGCGGACTGGGCATGTATACTGGTACACCCACTGCGTCTGCTTCAGGGGGTCTCGTACCTGTGGAGAGGGGTTATTTTCATAATAGGTCGCGCGTCCTCCGATTTCTGGTAGTAGATATTAGGTCGATATTTTGGTGTCGTCGGTCGGGGATACATTTTCAGAAATAATTTTCTTAAAATCATAAACGGAGAATTTCTACAAAGTAAGAGATCAGCCAGAGATGGAGATAAGCAACTGATCCCAGTACATTTTTACAACGCCGTCTATTTCAGTTCCAGTTTTTCAAATGGAAGTCTTTTACATCAAATTTATATCAAAGTGAAATGCTTGTCAAGGAAAAATCCTTTATGGGTATTCTCATTGCTCTAGGGGAGGGGAAAACATAGCCGGGATCTACCCATCAAACCGTGTGGGATGTTTCAAAAGCATTTTTCGAACCTTCTCTTCAAAATAAATTGTTAAACTCAGTTTCGACAGGGAGGAGGGTGGCAAGCAATATTGGAAGGGAAATATTGCATTTTTCTGACCTGTAACGGTTTGCCATCATCTTTTTATGACGCGGGATCCGTCTATTCACGCTCGTGTTGTCAACTGGTCATCAAAAACCGAGCCACGAAGAAGAATTTCATGTCTATGGCCCGACCTCGTGCATCGATTTATGATTTCCCATTTTTTCTCTTTCACATAGCCAAACACATACACACGCGAACTGGCGGTTACTTTCAAACGATGTCTTTAGTATATTTATGTCACCATGATTGGAAATTCATTGCGTCAAAATTTTCGGTAAATATACATTCAAGGTTAGGTGCAGGGGCAGTGGGTAATAGGATGGTGTAGTTTTCAATAATTCAAGTTCTGATATCAGTATAAAGAGAGAGAGAGAGAGAGAGAGAGAGAGAGAGAAAGAGAGAGAGAGAGAGAGAGAGAGAGAGAGAGGGTGCGGGCGAGGCGGGGTTGGGGGTGGGAGGCCTTGAATAATGCAACCACATGCAGTGCTGTTTCATATTCATTGAATGTAAATTTGGCAGTACTGGGGCATATTCACTGCAGAAAATATTTTGCACTACTCGGTGCATATTTATTCGAGTCACCTGTTGTTGCATATTTCTTCCAGAAACTGGGCATATTCATTGCAGAAGTATTTTGCAGCACTGGACATATTTATTGCACAAATATTTTGTAGCACCGGGGCATATTCATTCCAGAAACCTTTGCAGCACTGAGGCATATTCATTGCAGAAAGTTTGCTGTACTGTAGCATATCCATTACAGAAAGGTTTTACATTATGTGGTATATTCATTGCAAAAAAAGTTTTGTAGTGCTGGGGCATATTCATTGTAGAAACATTTTGCGGTACATTTTGTAATACTGGTCCATAATCATAACAAACCTTTTTTGCAGTACTGGTGCATATTCCATACATAAACTTTTGCAGTACTGGAGCATAAGCATTGCAGAAAAAAAATTGCAGAAACCTTTTGCAGTACTGGTGGATATTCATTGCAGAAACGTTTGGCTCCAGTACTGAAGGGGCATATTCATTGTAGATACATTTGCATGCATTATGTAGCAACGTTCTCTGCACAAGAGGAGCTACTAGCGTTGGTCATAATTGAATCTGCTACTGACTGTCAAGAGGTTTTCAAATTAATAAGTGAGAAAATGTCCTGAGTTGAACGACTTTATCTAACTCTCTTGCAAAGGTCTATAAGACAAGCATATGAAAATAAGTTACATATACTTGTTTACAATTAAGACGAAGACCAGGCTTCTCAAAAACAGCATTGCATCTAAAAGTGAAGTTCGAGGAGAAGTAAACAACGAGAAAGAGAATAGCTATAAAGAAAAGTTAAATATTTATGTTGAAACAAGTTTACTTACTTTATTCACTCTGAAGTCTGAAGAGGACTTTAATAATTTTCGCCACTTCGAAAGGAATCGAAACAAGAAACAGCTCAAAAGAAGAACGAAGGACATGTTTCAGCCAAGCACCCATGTCAGCAGACAAACGAGCATCTGCTAAAGAATGTTGATTAACACACGGACAAACGCCAAAAAACGAGAAAGGGGAAGCAACTCTACTTTCCAACATAGTTTTGAATCTCGCCTGAATATGACGCAAAGTGAGCCATATCGGTGGGAAACTGAATCCTCTCATTTCGCTGCCAAAGATCGGCATCTTTATTTACGAGGGAGGAAATGAAGAAGAGTCCTGATTAATAAGTTCCAGACTGAATATATATATATACATATATATATATATATATATATATATAATATATATATATATATATATATATATATATATATATATATTATATATATATATATATGTATATATATAATGTTATGTATGTATGCACATGAGAAACTTCGTATGAGTACATATTTTCGAGTGAATGCAAATATAAACAACCTACCACCTGAAAAAATAAAAAATGTCCTTAAACAGTTACAAACGACGCCGTTCGAGTCACACCACTGGAACCAGTTTGTGTCCTATTGAGAGAGGGCGTGTGGTAAAGATATCTAAAACAAAAAATAATTAAGCGGTTTGACAAATGACATCAGTAAAATTGAAGGGACATGACACGGTTCTTGATCCTAAAAGGGAAGGATTGGGCAACATCCTTGAGAAAAAGGTTGTTTGATGACAGGAGATATTAGCGATCCGACTTTCTCTAAATCCTTTCTTCGGTTCTCACAACACCAATATCTTTTTTTCGTCCCAGAATTTGAATCCATTTTCTGAAAGCTCTACTTTTTCTATGTATTTTTTTATTTTTTATTTAAAGTACAAAGCAGAAAGCTTTCGATGACGTGCACGGTCCTCCTTGTCAATCTGACTATAATTGCACATAGTGTAATAACAAAATCAAAGTGTAAATAACAGAATCAAACTGACTTAGCATTGTGGATGTACCTTTCCAACCGAAGGAATGTTTTTATAGATATGAATGTTATATAATTTCCCTTATTTCTATTTCTAGCTTCAACGTTTGCAATTAATCCAATTGTAAAATGTTTGAGAAATTGTAATTTAATGGATAATCAGGTCAGTGGTCTAGTAAAACTGTTTTAATAATATGATAACTTTAATAATATAACAACAATAATTACCTTAAAACTATTTTAATAATGATAATAATTCTGATAATAATAATAAGTTCCCTTGATATTTGCTCTCTGTTAACCCTAGCTAAGAAACGACTCTCTCTCTGTCATTATTCTTCGTTGAACTGAAATGCTATCATTAGATCTCCATTTCATTGCGATCTAATGATAGCATTTGTAAAGGAAACCTGAAAAATCAACGACGCTGCAAATCTGCATAAGGACAATGTATCTGTCTATAGAGAGAATGAATGAAGTCTCTCTCTCTCTCTCTCTCTCTCTCTCTCTCTCTCTCTCTCTCTCTCTCTCTCTCTCTTCGAACAGAATAAATACAAAACGATAGATACAATGGAAGAAAATCAAGAGGGATTTGAATATTCAGAAATTGATGACAAACAATAAGAGAAGCATTCTTTGTCTTTTATAACTTCATCAATTGAGTTCTTAACCAATTTCGTGAAGATAATACAATTAAATAAACTTTACATTCATGATACATACTTATGATATCCATCATTACTGCGGAATTTTATATATCAGGCTTTAATGTCGTGGATGTATCGGTTTCTCAGTTCGGTCGTTCATTTCCTAAACGGCCTCGGCGAAAATTAATGTTACTGAACACAAGCTGAATCATTTCAATGCCGTAAGTTTCAATACATGTGAATGTGTGGAATGTAAACTTTTCAAAAGGCAATGGTGGATAATTGACAATGTAAACAATCACAGTTTAGATCAGAAAGTATAGTTTTGCTTTCATGGCAAACAACGTGACAGGAAATCAGCCTTGGGGACTCGGCAGACGTCACTGGAATTCTCCACAGAATTGCTTTGAAAAATAGATCTTGTGGATTGAAAACATCGCTACTTGAGAAATCTCTTCCACCAATATCGCAAAGGACACACCAAAAGATTTTCTTTCATGCTGGTCATTTGAAGGTTGTTTACTTTTTAGGCTTTTGTAAAATAACTATTTATTTATACAATTTTTTTTGTACTTCAGTCCGCACTTTTTCTCTCCAAACTCTTTCTGTTCCGCACTTTTTCTGTCCGTCCTCATATCTTAATAAACTACTGAGGCTAGAGAGCTGCAAATTAGTATGTTGATAATACACCCCACAATCATCAAAACATACTAAATTGAAGCCTTGTAGCCACCTGTAGTTTTTGTTTTTTTCTTTAAGGATAAAGTTAGCCATGCTCGGGCTTCTTGCAACGCAACAACAGACAGCTGAGAGTTTCATGGGCCCGCGGTTCATACCGAAAGATAGATCTGATCTATTTTCGGTGGCCATGATTATACACTGTACAGAAAACTAGACTGAGCCGAAGAAACTTCGACGCATATTTGACTCATCCTTTGGTGGATTCCATTGAAACCTGAATGCAAATGGGATACATTTGCCGGTTCGTCTTCGTCTTTTCATCCTCAGCTGATGCCATTTTAGCCCTGACGTGTCTCCGGAGTGAAAGTCGCTGCTTCTGTGTTCTTCGTTGGGGAATGAAAAATGTCATAGGAAATTGTCACTGAAAATTGGACTTTCTCCAAGTGTAGGTTGAGGTCATTGGTTGATGGAAACTTAGTAAATAGTTTCTAAATCTTTTTTAATTCACGGTAATTTTGCGAATATTTCCTAATCTTTAAATTCTATATTTGTCGACCGCTCGATCAAATGTTTTAATCATTCCAGTTTTCACAATTATATATTTTGAAGTAAATAGGAATTCATAGAAACTTTTTTTTATCCAGGTACCAGCAGAGATGATGTTAATAATAAGGGAACGAAAAGTAGATCAGATCAGACTTTCATCGATGTACAAAGAATGTAAGGGCAATTATTTACTTGAACTATTGCTATTGCTCCAGGTACTAGTATATTCTTATTTCATCGGGACTGAATTACCATTTTCGCCAATAGGTATTGTTTTTGTCAACATCTGTTCGTTTTCCATTTTTCAATTTCTTGTGATTTTTCCCTTTTACTTCAGTTCCTGTTCCTCGTCTGCTTAGTTTGTGATAATGAAACTGATGTAATACCTATGTAAAATAGCAAAATCATGAATCGTGTATATATATATATAATATATATATATATATATATATATATATATATATATAT
>NC_061092.1:66053391-66074745 GCF_015104395.2 Macrobrachium nipponense
TTTTATTACTGCTAAGTATAAAACTAGAGAATGCATGTTTAGATAGGTTTATATAATCGTTTCTTTTTACTTTGAAAAAAGAACTTATTGTCCTCAACCTTTTTTCTATTGTTAGATGCTTATGTATTTTGTTTGTTTTTCTATGTGTAATAATCGCCGAAGAATGGTAATAACGTTGTTTATTTTTATAGTGTATATGAGTAATTTATCACCCCCTCCCCAACGTCTCTTTACTCGGATTCCATCACATGTCTCGCGTGCGTTGGTATGGCGTTGGCGTCCCACCTCGGTGGTCGCGAGTTCGATTCTCGGCCATTCCATTGACGTGTGAGAGATGTGCATTTCATGTGATAGAAGTTCACTCTCGACGTGGTTCGGAAGTCACGCAAAGCCGTTGGTCCCCGTTGCTGAATAACCACTGGTTCCATTAAACGTAAAAACACAAAACTAATAAACATCCCAGTCTCTCTCCTCTCGCGAGAGCTGTGTCCATTTGGTGAACTTTTATATCCCCTTTTAATGAAGCTCTTATGAATGCGCCCTGGCATGAATGGTACCTATAAGTTTTCTTACGAGAAACTGAAACCCAGTTTGGCCGATAAATACAACAAGAAAATAAGGGGGAAAAACTTCTAAAGATCAAAAGAGCCTGCGATTCTGAAAGGGACAAGGGAAATTCTTTGCAACTTCTTTTTTCAAAGTTGTCTGGAGATTGGAGATTCGTTAGGCACATTATAATTCGTGATTACTTCCATCAGAGGTCGTGTACTAACAAGTCTAATTTTAGGTGGTTATGTCCTTTTCAATGCTTTTTTTCCCCAAATATTTGTAGTCATTTTGAAAAATGGGATTCTCCTTCTAGAAATAGTTCCATTTGCCATAAGTCTTCATCATCGGTTATGAATGGATAGCAGTAAGACAATAAATAATGCCTTCGTATGGATTCATTGTTTTTGTGCGTGTGTGTGTTCTGTGTTTCTTATTTACATTATCTGTGTATTTTCCTTGATATTGAAGTCAGTTTCCGCTCTATAATCGAAATTGTTTTTTATCTTCTTAGTTGACTTTTTTTTTATTATTCTTAAGAGTAGTTTACAAAAAGTATGTTTTTATCTGCAATTATTACTCTAACTAATATTACCTGAAACATTTCCAGTTAATGAAATGTTAATTTTTTCATAAAAGGAAGATTTAAAAAAATAAGTTATCTTACATAACTGTGCAAGCTATTTTTGAAAAATCAGTAAATTCTTTTGCGATTTTCCTGAGTTTATCAAGACTCGTTTATTTTATTTGAGAAACTGATCTGCTTCTATGTAAATACAGCAGAATTGGACATTAATGAATAGAAAAAAATGAGTAAATTAATTAATGAATAAATACTGAAGGTGATTTATCTATTCTTCGCTCTAATTAAAAAAATATAAGCAAAAGCAAAAAAAAAAAACACCCCCCCTTTTTTTTTTTTATACTATGCAAGTATTAGCAAATTTACGTGATATATATGAATATATTCCTGGTAAATAGAACCACTTGAGGATTTTAGACAAACAAACCATTTACCTCGTTAATTGTTTTTCAACACAGGGCCTCCAGCGGTCATCAATCAAGTGATAATCCATTTCCCGTCATGATTTATGAAAGCACTTCGATGCAGCATTTCGAAAATGCTCCAGTGGAACATGATTGTGCCTTTAGCAGGAATGAATTAGCGCGCTGTGTTATTCGTCACAGCTATTAGGAGCGGCCGCTGCCATTAAGCCCAAATCATGTATAAAGATGAAACTGTATACTGTGAATCTGCACACAACACGTGTACATGCAGATACACGCACATATTATGTGGATATCGTGTTTTCTCTTAGGGAATATGTTTTCAGCGGCGTTGTGCCCCTTGGTTCTAAGCGTTAGAGCTCTCGACTGTAAATTGTGTACGATTTGCTGCAGTGATCAAGCTTGACAAACTTACTCATAGGGATTGCGGAACAAACGGAAAGCTTCTGACACCATCCATACCAAAGAAAATTATATATATATATATATATATATATATATATATATATATATATATATATATATATATATATATATATATATAATTTTCTTTGGTATGGATGGTGTCAGAAGCTTTCCGTTTGTTCCGCAATCCCTGCAAGCTTGATCACTGCAGCAAATCGTACACACACATATATATATATATATATATATATATATATACATACTATATATATATATATATATATATATATATATATATATATATATATATATATATATGTGTGTGTGTTTATACATATACTACATATATATACATATATATATATATATATATATATATATATATATATATATATATATATATATATATATATATATATCATATATATATATACATATATATATATATATATATATATATATATATATATATATATATATATATATATATCATACTATATATATATATATATATATATATATATATATATATATATACATATATATATATGACTGGTAAAAATGTTCTGTAACAACAGAGTTCCATCTAATAAAAGGAGCCCATAAAAACACCAAAATAGAGAAAAAGTACTATATTTCAGAGACTGCTGTCTCCCTCTTCAGGTAGATGAATGAGAAAAGTTCACAGAAAGGTGGTATTTATACCAAGAGGTCCATCCACAAACAAGCCATATTTAAGTCACCCCCGCTGATAATCTTCCTCTAATCTTCTTAAGGGTTGGTTGAATGAAGACGTTGTCGATCGTGTCCGAAATCCATCCTCCTTTGAGATGTTCATTACCTGCCTCTCTTTTATTAAGGCCGATTCCATCATTTGACTCTTGTACCGGCAGTTGCTGCTATAAATTACACGTGACAAATTCCAGTTTATTCTATGGTTATGTTCATTTATATGGTTGAAGATAGCGAGTTCTGTTGTCCATACCTAACTGACCGTTTGTGTTGTATTAATCTCTGGGGAAGGGATTACCTGTAAATCCGATGTAAGATTGGTCACAGTCCTGGCATGGGATTTCGTATACCCCAGAGTCCTTTGGAGATGTCTTTTGTTGGACGTTAATCAGGGATTTGGCTAAGGTGTTTGGGTAAGTAAATACAAAAGGGTTCGATTTTCCGAGGGGGTTGGTTATTCTCTTAATCGTGTCCAGGTGGGGAATTATTATTTTATTGTTGGGTGTATCTCTGGTCTTGTCTTTAGGGGGTCGGTAGAAAATTACGTTAGCTTTGTGAATGCTTTCTCAATTATATGGTCAGGATATTTTAAAGACGAAAGTTTCTTGCGAATTAGTTCAAATTCTTTTTCCAGGAATTCTGGGGACAAATTCGTAAGGCTCTTAAGAACAAGTTACTATGCTACACCTATTTTGATAGAAATGTCATGATATCATGACATTTCTATCAAAATAGGTGTAGAATAGTAACTTGTTCTTAAGAGCCTTACGAATTTGTTCCCCAGAATTCCTGGAAAAAGAATTTGAACTAATTCGCAAGCAACTTTCGTCTTTAAAATATCCGACCATATAATTGAGAAAGCAATTACAAAGCTAACGTAATTTTTCTACCGACCCCCTAAAGACAAGACCAGAGATACACCCAACAATAAAATAATAATTCCCCACCTGGACACGATTAAGAGAATAACCAACCCCCTCGGAAAATCGAACCCTTTTGTATTTACTTACCCAAACACCTTAGCCAAATCCCTGATTAAGTCCAACAAAAGACATCTCCAAAGGACTCTGGGGTATACGAAATCCCATGCCAGGACTGTACCAATCTTTACATCGGATTTACAGGTAAATCCCTTCCCCAGAGATTAATACAACACAAACGGTCAGTTAGGTATGGACAACAGAACTCGGCTATCTTCAACCATATAAATGAACATAACCATAGCATAAACTGGAATTTGTCACGTGTAATTTATAGCAGCACTGCCGGTACAAGAGTCAAATGATGGAATCGGCCTTAATAAAAGAGAGGCAGGTAATGAACATCTCAAAAGGAGGATGGATTTCGGACACGATCGACAACGTCTTCATTCAACCAACCCTTAAGAAGATTAGAGGAAGATTATCAGCGGGGGTGACTTAAAATGGCTTGTTTGTGGATGGACCTCTTGGTATAAATACCACCTTTTTCTGTGAAACTTTTCTCATTCATCTACCTGAAGAGGGAGACAGCAGTCTCTGAAATATAGTACTTTTTCTCTATTTTGGTGTTTTTATGGGCTCCTTTTATTAGATATATATATATATATATATATATATATAGATATATATATATATTTATATATCTATATATAGTTTATACATACATACATATAATATATATATATATATATATATATATATATATATATATATATATATAATATATGTATGTAATATATATATATATATATATATCCTTATATTTATATATATATATATATATATATATATATTATATATATATATATAGTATATATATGATATATAATATATATATATATATATATATAATATATATTAATATATATATATATATCGAGTATATATATATATTGATTATATAGATATACATAGTATAGTATATATATATATACTATATATATATTATATATTATATAATATATATTATATATATATAGGTATATATATATATATATATATATATGTATATATGTATATATTATATATATATATATATATAATATATATATATAATATATATTAATATTATATATAGTATATGTATATTTAGTAATAAAACATATATACTATATATATATATAGTATATATAATATTATATATATATATATATATATATATCATATATATATGTATATATATATATATATATATATATATATATATATATATATATATATATTATATATATATATATATATATATATATATGTATATAGTATTATATATATATATATATATATATATATATATATGATATTATATATTATATATATAATATATATATATATATATATATATATATATATATATGATATATATGTATTGATATCTGTATATATGTATAGTATATATACTATATATATATATATATATATATATATATAGTATATATATATAAAGGTAGAAGCCACGAAGGAAAGTGAAACATTGGAGCGCTTCGAGATCTTTCGACTCATAGGTCCTTTACTGAGCAGACTGACGTATAGGAGAAACTGAGTGAAAAAGGAAGGGTCGTATAAGTGATAGGGATGTTAAAGGAAATAGATACCTAGAATCCAACACTCCTGGAGAATTAGTAACCTTCCCAAACGAAACCTGGGTACAATTCAAGAGGTTTACAAGAAGATTAAGTCCAACCGCTCAGACACAGGGACAAGACAATTAACGGATTATACAGAGCAGCAACTGACCACATTCAAACCTTTGGTAAACAAAGATCTTTTTTCCGCAAGATAAACTTATTCACAAAATATATATGAAAATGAAAAACATATATATATATATATATATATATATATATATATATATATATATATATATATATATATATATATATATATACAACAGAAATGTCTTTAAGGCAAGTAATTTCTATTCAAGTTTGTGATTGTATCTTTGAGGTCATTTTTAAACATGTTACAAATAGAAGGGTCTAAATGCAACAGGCCACGATTAATATTAAAATCACAATGGGAAGTATGTTGTATAATGGCAGATTCTAAAAGATTTAGTGATAAGACATCTTTTGATCTTGCAGTTACTGAACTGCCAATCCAATTTATCCGGTGGTTGTTTTCACCTAAATGAATGAATATTACATTGGATGTTTGCCCAGTTTTGACAGAATATTTCTCTCTCTCTCTCTCTCTCTCTCTCTCTCTCTCTCTCTCTCTCTCTCTCTCTCCCGTGTGTATAAGGAGAGAGAGAGAGAGAGAGAGAGAGAGAGAGAGAGAGAGCCGCTTAGGACCAGCAACATCAAAATTCCATTTTAAGAAACACGAGTGACTTCATCAAACTCCGATTAAAACTTTTAATAGAGTTCCTCTCCTGCAGAGGAGGAGTCGTAGATGCGTATAATCTATGGAAGGCTCTGCCATTTTGGGCAGGAATCGGACTCTGTTTCAATTTTCAATTAGGGATTTTGAATCTTACCTAGAGGGTGACCCTTGGGGGTATTAGCCCGGCGGAATGTATCCACCTTCGCGGGCGTATTTAGTTCAGACCCGTGTGGGGATTACAGTAAAATAAAAAAAACAAAAGACTCTTAAGAAATCATATAAAGAGAATGACCCCCAAGAAATATTAGTCCTAGATAACGACCCCCCGAAAACGCTGGGTCACTATCTAGGAAAGATCCGGGATTTTCCTGAGGGAGGGAATGTGACAACGAGAGAGACATCGCTGGAAACGAGATTATTCTTCGTTTTTCATCACTTCAAGATGAACATTGAATTAGGATGACGATGTTGGGGAACAGAGCAATTATTTGGAAAATTAAATGCCAATGGTGAGAGGAAAACAGGTAATGAAATTTAATTCACAATAATATATATATATATATATATATATATATATATATATATATATATATATATATATATATATATATATATATATATATATATATATATATATATATTAAACACACACACACACACACACATATATATATATATATATATATATAGATATATATATATATATATATATATATAATATATATATATATATATATAAAAGCAATTCCACAGGAAAATGATAGTCAGAAATCAAACCCAGCGCTTTCGTCTTTACTCAGACATTGTCAAGGAGTTAATGAGGTACAATTGGAGAGAAAGGTCTCATGTACAACACAAGATCAAGAATACCAGATGGTTAATTGTCAAAAGGGTAAAATTAAAAGAGATAATCCAGGATTATCGGATATCACACGGTCACAAACCTAAACAGATTGACCCTAACCGAAATTACAAAGTTTCTTTACAGTCCAAAACATGTAAAAAATGAAAATATTAATTTTGTTGCTTATATTTATCTACAACTTTTTTTCATTATGAATGCATCAAGTTTAAAATAACCAAGACTTAAAATTTAGAACATTTCTATTATTTGACTTGATGAAACAAGATTCAATGATATTCCTTTTAACTGTGTCATTACATGGGATTAAGGCTCTTTGCTTGACTCCAGTTAATATTATGGTCTAAAATCTTCATCCATGTACGAATAATGCATTCGATATTTGCCCAGTTCTCACATAATATTGATGTTGTTTGAGACGTTGTGAAAGAGATTTACCGGTTTGTCCGTATAGACTTTATCACACTTTTTGCAAGGAATTTCACATATGCAGCCTGGAAGATCTTTAGGAGAATTTTTGATTATTAAACTCTTGACATTAATATTACTGAAAACAGCATTTATGTTAAAAAGCTTTAAAATTCTAGGAATATCTAAAAACCTTTCATCAAAGGGTAATTTTAGAATGTTATTCTTACTAAATTCAAGTTTGTCATTAGTTGAATAAAATGTTTTTCTAGCTCTTTTCCATGCCACATCTACAAAAGTCCTTGAGTATTTAAGTTTCATTGCAATATCATAAATAGGTTTTAATTTCATGGTCAATAAACTGTGGGCTACAGACACGTAAAAGTCCTTAGAAACATCCCAAGAAAACAGAGAATTTTACATTTTGATGGTGATTGGAGTAGTAATGAATAACAAAAGAGGCAATGTTAGTTGATTTTCGAAAGACTGAAAATGTGAAACTTCTATCATTTCTATGGACAGTTACATCAAGAAAATTCAAATTACAATTTCTTTCTTCCTCTACGGTAAATTTTAATAGAAGGGACTAAATTATTGAGATTATTAAGGAATTCCTGGAGATTTCGTGAACTGGCCAAATACAGAAGATATCATCAACATATTTAAACCAAATAACTTTTTGGGGCAAAATTCTTGGTAAGAGTTTTGTCTAAAAAAATTCCATGTAAATATTGCTAAGGACATGAGATAAGGGATTACCCATAGCCATGCCAAACTTTTGTAAAAAAAATTCCCCATTAAAACAAAATTTACTATCTTTGATACATAACCTTATGAGACTAATGAGGTTTGCCACACTTAAGGGCAATGTCATGACGTTCTAATTCCTCCTCCAAATATTCAAGTAAGTCATCTACAAGCACTTTTGTAATTAAAGAGACAACATCAAAACTAACCATATTAAAATCAAAATTCAAATTTAACTATTCAATTTGTTTATAAAATCAACATTGTTGTTTTTAACATTCGTGTTAGAAATGTTTCCTACCAAAGGAGTAAGAATTTTTACAAGCCATTTAGATAAATTATACGTCTGATAGGGTTATTGATTTTATGTGTCTTGACTAAACCATATATATAAGGTAGGGAGGCGCATTGCGGTGTAAACTTTAATTAAATGGTCCAAGCCCTTCAAAATGGATTTAATTTGTTTATTAAAATGGGAGTTCACTGTCTGTGTAGGGTCAGACAGTGAACTCCCATTTTAATAAATAAGTATCAGTATCATTTAGCAATGTCGTATAAGTATCAGTATCATTTAGCAATGTCATTATTTTACTTATATAGTCAACTATTATTCAATTATTACCACTGCATTAGATTTATCTGCTTTAGTCACTTTCACTGTATCGTCTTTAATTTTCTTAAAAGACTGGAGAAATCTCACGGGTACATTAGGGGAGAAGGATTACACATAGCACCATACACAATACCCTTACAAATATTGATATCATCAGGGCATACGTTTTGATTAAATTTCCTAAATAACAAAAGGATTTTGACGATGTCGACACAGTCCAGGTTACCATTAATACACCAAAGCTTAACCCATATCCCAAAGACGCTGTCGTAGCACTATCCATTGTTTTGTCTGATAAATTAATCATGAAGTCCACGTTGGCATGTTTAGTCCAGTCGCTTTCAGCAATAAGATTCTTCAGCTTGACTTGAAGCTTCCTTTCAAGACGGTTGCAGCACTTTCTCAATTTTCCGTAGCAATAATCCAGCATCCGATTCTTCCAATCGACAGGAACCGTCTGATAAATCTCAAAATGGTGGCCTTCCCGTCATGGCCAAAACACAGTAATCGTACGTTCTCTTAGATACAATGTTGCACAATTCTGTTTCTGTGTCAAAATTATCCGAAAGTCTTTTATTCCAAGGTAACATTGGCATAACCACTCTTTACAGTTCCCATGATATAAAAAATTATGACTCAAAGATGAATGTAAATATACTTGTTTTCAAATCTCATCCCGTAAGTGGCTATGCTAAATGCCATATTTTACGGTTATTAATGTTCATATAATAGAAAGCTTTTAATAGCTTCAAGGTGTTTTCTTTATAAGACTTAAATGGCCTCCTTCAATCGTAAAATTCTGTTGACCTTGTGAATGAAAAGGATTACTGGATAACAGAATGAAACAAGAAAAAAGTGTCAAGGACTTTTCCTTTGATCATCAAAATAATGCGTCTTGAAGCAAGTTTGTATGAAATGAGAAAATAGTCCACGTGATTATAATTATCATCGCATGACTAAAAATTTCCGCCTGTTAACATTTTTATTTTTTCTTTGTCGGTCCCTTTATCCGATTCACTTCTGCTCAGCCTTCCTCCTGAGCTTTCTTTGTGTGTGTAAGACGCTTAACTTTCCATATTGGTAATATAGTGAAACGTTTTTAGAAGATACTTCAAAGGCAATATACTGAGGAGAATCGAAAAATTCAGAGCTGTGAAAGAAGAGAAAAAGGTAAAAATGTATATAGAATTGTAGAAGATCTTTCGAAAGCAATATGCCAAGGCAGATGACAAGGTTCGCAGATGTTAAACAAGATAAGAAGGCAAAAATGTTTATGGAATTGAGGATATTTGAAAAGCAATATATTGAGGAAGATAACAAAATTCAGATATTGAACGCGAGAAGGTTAAAATGCCCATAGAACTTTAGAAGATATCTCAAAAGCAAATATGCTGAGGAAGATAACGGATTTTACAGATGTTAAACAAGATAAGAAGGAAAAAATTCCAATAGAAGACTCATACATTCCCAATTTCTCTGGTTTGCAAGACCGTATACAGTTTCAAATAGCAGCCATTGGAGAAAGCCTTCAAAGAAAGGGTATGGAAGAAATTGTTGATAAAACTTAAGAAAATACCTTGTTTTGGCTTAAATTTATTGAACGGTGAATTTACATCAGCAAATTTCTTATACATACACAAATTTCAGAGGGAATATTCAAGGTCTCCGTAGGGGGCTAGTGCCGTCAGTGCACCTCACGCGGTGCACTGTTGGCATTACTTAAGCTTCTTTACAGCGTCTCTTCGGGCCCTAACTTTAGTCTCTTTCATATCTTTGACTGTACCTCCGTTCATATCTTTCTTGTTTTACTTTTCACTCTCTGCTAACAGCGGTTTCATAGTGCAAATGTGAGGTTTTCCTCCTGTTACACTTTCAAAACTTATTAGTCTCAATTTTCGTTTCAGCGCGTTTAATTATTGTTATTATTCAGTAGATGAAACCTGTTCATATTATGGAACAAGCCCACAGGGGCCCATGACTTGAAATTCACGCTTCCAAAGATTATGGTGTTCATGTGGTGTACAATGTCCAAAAGAGCGAGTCCCTCTAGTCACAGCCTAACCAGCTTCCATTTGCCTTCTCCCACAATGATTCTCCCCCTTCTCCACATGGCAGGGGTCGTATATTCCTCTAATGGGAAAAAATGACCTCGCGTGTTAGAAAGCAACCAGGGGGCTCGCTGTAAATAGGGTTGAGTACTCGCCTCAGCTCACAACCCGAATTTACAGCTGAAATACTCCAGACGGAAAATATAGGCCCTCCGAATTGCCTCCTCTGGTGAGTGGTTGCCCAGGATGGGGGAGAGAGGTAGACTGATGTTCATTGTGAAAGAAGGAAGAAGAGTGAATGAAACAGAATGGGAGGAGTTTTGAAACGTTCTAAGATAAAGAGGGAGAATCATTTAAGTTTTTTTTTGGACTGGGCTTCTGCTTTTCTCTATAAAAAGCAATGGTGAACCCATTTTACTTTGTATTACATTATAAAAATTTTTGTATTGATAAAGATGGACAGTAACAACGACTTACATAAACTAGGAAAAAACAATTCACGAAAACAAAGATAATATGGCAACAACGCCTACCTCGAAGGCTTCGGAGATTTTAGGGAGTAATAAATCAATTATAGATGCTTTCACATGCTTAGGGAAACCTGTCGTTAGAGAAAGGATGAGGGATGATTATCATCTCTCTAATAACTAGAACTTCATTCCTATTCAGTCGACCACAATTTACCATTCATCACTGATGAAACCAAGAGTCAGACAATGCTGATTCTTCGTCAGCCAGTAATCGCCACATTCTGCTGACTTCCCGTTTCGTCGAAAATCGAGTCATTTCTGATCTTGCCATTACGGCATCACCGAACTGGACGTCAGCAGGGTGAAGTAGCTATTAACACCAAAAGTAGAAAAGGGCATATACATACTTATATGTATAATCCTCACCGAGACATCCTTGACGCGGAGTAAAGGCGGCATATTGCGGAGTTAGGACTTTCGGTTGTTACCTCGGATTTGAGCTCTAACTCTGAAGTTGAGGTATTACACAGTATCACCAGAGATCTGTTTTAGTTAAAGGGAGGCGTTGGTTTGCAGGCTATGAAGGTGAAGAAAATATTAAAACACAGATGAAGAGCAAAACGTAGAACAGACCCATTTGTAATTTCTTGACCATTTAAAGTTTATTTTCATGAAATTCTCGTTTGTTAGATCGTTGTTCTGTGGAGTGTGCACTGATATTCTCAAAATGTTAGTAGACCACTCTAACTTATGACGCCAAGAGCTGATGTTAATCTTTTATGGTCATATGATGGACCGTTTATTGAATAAATTTTGCTTATAAACATTTACACGCTCATAAACATTAGCTTAGTTTCCCAACTGCTTAATTGACCTTCCATCTCCGGTGATCGAGACAAAAAACACAACTTCAATCAGATTATAATCTCAGCCACCAGAAATCTACTTTAATTTCCAATAGATATCGCTATATATCGCTCGAAATTTTTTTACGTAATTGTCAACTTAAGAGTTGGTTACTAAAGCGTCAATAGCGACATAAAGGTCCTATCCCCCGTATAAGTGACGTTCAGTAATTGTGTTGTTTTGTTTGATTCAAGAGAATACACACACACACACACATATATATATATATATATATATATATATATATATATATATATATATATATATATACATATATACATATATACATATTATATATATATATATATATATATATATATATATATATATATATAAATATATATATATATATATATATATATATATATATATATATATATATATATATATATATATATATATATATATATATATATATACATACATATATACAAATATATATTATATATATATATATATATATTATATATATATATATATATATATATATATATATACTATATATATAGATAGTATATATATATATATATATATATATATATATATATATATATATATATATATATATATATATATATCTATATATATATAATATATATATATATATATATATATAAAGGCAATCTGAGTAAGGTTCGATAAATATTTAAAAAACGATGATGAAATTTGCGTTAGAATGAACGGGAAGATCCAGTTCCCAAAAGGGAGACTAGAATTCTCCACCACCAATCAGACGGAGAATTTGAAATGAGCCTATCTTAGGGCAGTGGAGATCTGATTCCACGGACGAGGTAATTCTATGACCTATTTTTACTCACGCGTTTTAAGGACCCGGCCACCATACTTCTGTGTGGTGGGAACGAATGAAGAATAGAAAACACCACATATTGGCCACCCTCTGGAATCCACTTTTCGTAATAACGTATAAATACACTCGCCACTTGCCCAATGTCCACGTTCATTACAGATCAAGATCAAGTACTTTCGCCAAAATATGTCAATGTCATAAGTTGTCAGTCTAAAACAAAAACGCTCACACACACAAACATACGAGGAAAGCAAGAGTAAGAAAGCCGATCCTCCAAAAGCGAAATGGTTAGCGTTTCATGAAAGCGTCTCCCGAAGACGAATAAATCAATCGGAGGTCGCGAGTTTTACGCAAAAGTTGTGAATGAAAACACAAGAGGATTATATTATTAAACTTGCGTGTTCTTCATCCAATCCCTGAGAAAAGAGAATGAAAAACGAGACCTGAAGGAACTAGAAACAATACCATGAAGGTGTCGTGAAACCCAAAGAAGATTACAGTGGATATGATAACCAGGGTAACAGAAATAAAGAGAAAGACATTCGCTCATATAATTTTTTGCTGGAATATTACTATTATTCCTTGGAGACCGATTCCGGTTCCCCTCAATCATGGAAACCACATTCTGTTCTTCTTTTATCCATACTCTCTACATGCATATATATATATATATATATATATATATATATATTATATATATATATATATATATATATATATAATATGTATGTAGTATGTATGTATGTATGCATGTATTTGAATGAAAAGGTAAATCGTCGTCAACTCATCAAATGGCCTCACGATGCCTATACTTATCTATTTCGTTTTTATATCAAACCAACATTTTACTGAAATGTATTCTCTGTTTACTAGAGAGAGAGAGAGAGAGAGAGAGAGAGAGAGAGAGAGAGAGAATCTCACCCCATATCCAGCAAAAGTTAATTACGTAATTCATTGCAAGTATATATTCGTATTCAACAAGTAATAGATGTTGCGGAATTCGAATTTTAATTATAAGCAATCTTCTCACCGCAGTCCCTCAGCTCTTAAGGATTAATTAATTAAGCAAGTTGTTAAGATTCGCGGGTAATATTCCTCGAGGGATTTCACGCATACATCAAGGGTTTGCTTGCATTACGCGTTTAACTAAAAAATAACTGATGGATGCCATCGTTTACTATTTTTGCCATTAGGAAGAGGATTTGGCAAATGTAAGTCGTTTTTAACACAGAATACCGTTATATAAATCAGAAGTGACTATTTGATGTTCATTACGCTTATACTTGAAAGCGTTAGATGTGTAATGAGTTACGTTAATTGGTAAATTTATGGACTTATTACCGTGGTTTGTGAAACGGAATGTTATTTCTCGGAAATCCTTCGGGATGAGACAGGTTGTGACCCAGTGGCTGTTTCGTAGACCTTGATATGACACGACACACATTTGTAACTCGGTCTGGTATCTCGCGTCCAATTCGAAGGTCAGATTTTGAATTAATTTGAAGTATTGCTCCCAGTAACCTACAAAAACAATCCCAGGATGCAGTCAGGGAGGACCTCTCTCAGGCAGTCCTTCACACATTTCAAATACATTGTCTCTCTCTCTCCCTCTCTTTTGTTCGTGGGTGCGTGTGCTCACTGAGTAAACATTATGACACTTCACTATTGAGAGATCTCTGTTGTCGGCACCTGTTGTGCTACTTTTTACCTTAGCAATGATTAAGGCTTCTGTTTGCAAGAGGATTGTCGTGGGAGAATAGAGTAAATATAATAGACCTGAGTAGTTGGGTTCCTTTGCGTGTGTGTGAGTGAGTGTGTGTGCGCGCGTGTGTAATTTCTGGAAAACCCAAGAAGAGCCTGTGTATTCAATTCTCTTCGGTTGGAAACAGCCAGTGGCGGATTTAAGGGTGGGTGGGTGGGTGGGGTTGGGGAGGTGGAGGACCTTGTCACTTAGCCACCCCTCCATGGATATGAATAATAGAACACACACGCGCACACACATTATATATATATATATATATATATATATATATATATATATATATATATATATATATATATATATATATATATATATATGATAATCCTAAGTGCCCTTCCCAAATGAAATATTTCTAGATCCGCCTCTGGAGCGGGACATAAATACCGTTGCCACCTACACACTATGGTCAGGATACTATTTTTAGCACTAATTTTCAAGAAAGCCGGATGACTTCTAAAAAGTTCCAACGACCGCGTTGTTTTAGCAAAAAAAAAAAAAAAAAAAAAAAAATACTTCGAAAGCCTCCTGAAGCAACAGCATTAACTCCTGAAGGGCGGGATTTTTCGGCAGAGAGACGGTGTCTCAGTGCTAAATATAATATCCGGCGAAATATAAAGTCCATTACAATTTGGCAGAGAGAAACAAGTTTCTTTGAAGAGTGTTGATTCTCCCACGCTTTTCCATAGCGCCTCTCTTCCCTATTTCCTAAAGGTCCTTCTGAATATGGAAAAATGAGAAGTTGGTGAATGACACTCATATGTTGCGCGGATAAAATTGCATTTTGTTCAATATTCAAAAGGATTTTTGTTTTTTTTTTCCATTTTCTCGGTTTAGATTTATGTTCAGTGAGTATTGGGATTTCAGTCCTGGCTGGAATTCGCTTCAGAACCTAAGCATACCTCGCGGGATCTTCTTTGATTTTCTTGTTTCCGTTCATTAACCTCAGATTCTTACCTGTAACGTTGCGATCGTCACGCTTTGTAGATTAATTATAAATCTATCGGTAATTTTTCCATTTTTGGATTTCAACCTTCCATGCCTTTCTAGCCAACGTTTATCAATTTCTTTCCTTAGAAATAAAATTATCTCTGAACTATTCGCCCCCATTATGCCTGTATTTAATCAAAGCTAATTGGTCAATTTCACTCTCAAGCAAGATTTTTTCCTTCGTGTATTTTCCTGATTACGTTTCTCTTTTTTCTTCCTTCCCTCTAATCCTTCTTTTACAAATGTAGAATAAGATAAACTTAGACAAATCAATCCTTCTATTTCTCCATCCTTCTTCCTCCATACAAATAACGCTAAATCAAATCCATATCTCATCAAATCACTCTCAGGGTTCCAGATCCAAGTTTCCAGGCTGTCAGCCAAGTCGTGTGTCCTGGACTGATAACTCCCATGACTGCATGACTCAGCAGGCGTGTCATGCACAAGGCAGCCAGTCTCTGGAGACATGTGATTGTTCGTCGTCTCGATTGTTGTTGACCTTGATGGAAACAGTGACTCTGGGTCGCTCCGTCATTATGTCGCGTGTGATCAGAGAATCTACTCTTAAGTCACAATGACCTTCTGGGTTTCATGCGACGGTTGCTTATAAGTGTCTATGCGTGTGCGTGTGTGCGTTTGTGTGTGTGTGTGTTTCAAGTAGCATTCGTGGTTAATCATGGAAATATAAAGACAATGAAACTTTGCCGTATAGATAATGAGTCATTGTGTGCAATTATTCGTGTTCTAACATAATATGTGGCTTAAGTAGCTATATATTCGTTTGTTTGAAACTGATTTTATACATAGTCTCATAACACAAATATTGACGATTATAATATATATATATATATATATATATATATAGATATATATATATATATATATATATATATATATATATATATATATATATGAAAATAGTCAATCTTTCACAGCTTTGGGAGGACTAACGGGTGGTAAGCGTGAAAGAAGAACGGAACTAGCAAATGTGGACAGAGAGGAACTACTAAGAAATAGGACAAACTATTAAACGCCTCGTATCCGTGGGACTCGACTTCCGGTTTATCTCTCTTCTTAAACTTTTCTTTGGCGGTGTCCTGATCATGGAACATCTGTCTAGTCGTTCAGTCTGTTCTGGTACTTTCTAAGTTTTTCGGAAGCTGTGGCTTTCAAGTAATGAAAATTGTGTAATGTAACTTTCCCCATTAGAGACAGATGAAAGGATTTGGATACTTTCTCAGGAACTTTCTTCCTAATTTCAGTAGAAATTCACTTTTTTCGTTGATTTCTAAACATCAAGTTAACATTGATATATGATGAGATGGAAGGGCTACATTTAATAAAAAAAAAAAAAAAGTCCTACTTTCCTCAAGCCCCCCCCACCCTAAAAAAAAAAAATCCTCAAAGAAATTAATAATATGACAAAACGTTCCTCTTAAGATTACTTAGAAGGAATTTGAAAAGAAATTTCCTGTAAGGGCTAAGAGAGATGTGTAACAAGATATTAATACCATAAACCATTGACTATCAAGGTCAGTTGTTACATTGGGTTCGATTCTCGGCCATTCCATTGAGGAGTGAGAGATGTGTGTTTCTGGTGATAGAAGTTCACTCTCGACGTGGTTCGGAAGTCACGTTAAGCCGTTGGTCCCGTTGCTGAATAACCACTGGTTTCCAAAAGCACCTTACAAACAAACAAACACATTGTATCGCAAAAAAAGAAAAAAAATTCTTCCAGATCTTTCTCCATTTTTCTGGAGCTGGAGTGGATTCCTTGAAGTCTTTTCAGATTTTTCTCCGTACCTACAGTGTGCCTTCTTTTTTCGCTCTCCCCACCCCACACCCTTTTTTTTCGGTCGGGGGCGGGGGAGGGGGGGGGGGGTTGTCAGGCGGACTAGCTGCTAATGATAGATCAAACAGCGAGATTGAAAGGGACATACAGAAAAGATTCAGAATCATGCAAATTAAACAGTGTGCTTTTGATTGGGAATAAAAGGGTCATATACAAAGAACATACGCAAAGAAAGCTTCTGCACATACACTTGCCTTACTCGTATGACTCACTTGTATGAATTCTTAAACGTCAAGATAGAGCATGAATTATTCATCCTTTTTCTGCTAATGATGAAATTTGAAAACACATCACGCTGCCCCAGATCACGTAGAAGGAGTCAGCGAGAGAGTCAGTTCCTTCCTAATTCGAATGGTCTGGACTGAGGACCGCGAATTTTCACTAAAATTCTGTCTTGAGCCATTGGGACCTAACCTAGTACACCAGATAAGGCTCTATTACAAATATTCCATTCATATTCTCTTTCTTTGATCTTAGTATCCACCCTCTGCTAACAACGGTTTCATGATGCAACTGCGAGGTTTTCCTCATGCTACACCTTTCAAACCTTTTTACCGACAAATTCACTTTCAGCGCCGAATGACCTCAGAGGCCCTAGCGCTTGGCCTTTGGCCTAAATTCTATATATCAGCTGATTGCAAATCAGAATAAGTGAAGTAATCTAATATTAGGGCAGCCTTTCAAGAGCTAAATTCATATATATTTTTTACTACAAAGGGTATTTTGCTGTTAAAGACTGGGAGAATAGTACTTCGGTCATCTCTATAGTCTATATGTGATCTATGATAGAGGAAGAATGATTAACGCTGGATGGTTAGCAGGATATAAAAACCGTAATCGATTTTTCTTATATATTGCTCATAAACAGCTCCCGTACGCCTGGTCTGTTGCATAATATTACGAAAACAGATACTGGCCATCTTAACAAATATAGAATTCCTGTAGGGTCTCTGGTATTCCTGAAGGAGGAGGTGAATCGTCCTGTAGTTCATACGTATTCAGTGTCCAACTTCCCTTAAAATTTTATTTGCTTTTGGACAGAGAAAAACTCCCCAAAACAGACAAATATAATAACCATTCTTCCAACAAGATGCAGAATACTAAACCCCAGTTGTGGCTACATGAAAATTATATGGATTTCTACAACTTTTTTCTTAGAATTCCTTTCCTCACTTTGCATCCCATTCGTTCGTTAAAATTGATTTATTGCCAGTTTTGGAGTTTCCTTTCATGAAGCCTTTTTCATTTAGGATTTACCACTTCTCGAATTTCATGGACTGAATTTATTTGATTTGCAACGATGAATTTCATAAAATATGATTTTTCAGAACCACAGGGCTATACCCGCATCTCTCCCTCTACCCAGGGGAGCGTTTATGTATATAAACAACCTTCTGACCGTAATATTTGCCAGAATAGAAAAGCTTCGCCATGTGGATGCCGTCAGTATAGTTTCACGGCTGTCAACCGAATTCGCGTTGCAATTAGCCTTCGACAGATAACTCACTTTTCCCCGCACTGCCAATCCAGTTTTTCATCATAGGGCTTGTTTATTGCCTCCGTTTCATCTCCGATGCAATTTTTGCGCACTCTTTCCAGCTCGGTCAAGTTAGAGCCAAAGTTCACACTCACAGATTTTGTATCTATTAAATATCCCGCGTCTATAGGGATGATGGTATATCCGATCACTTTGGGTTTCCACCTCAGTATTACGATAAACAATTGAATCAAGGAGAAATAAATGTACTCTTTATAACTTTGATAAAAAACGAATGACTTCGATCATGAAAGCCAAAGAGAGGAAACTTTGTGACTGATGCTTCATTGGTCGGATGTCCTTAGGGGAGGAGGCAGCTGCTCCGGGATGCTCCATCATTTCATCGGAAGTTTCCAGAAGAGGAAAAAAGGTTAAACAAATCTAATGGGAACAGACAACTGCAGACTTCTGCTGCCACGACCGAAAGACTCGTCTTATTCAGTCACGAATCCCATTTAATGTGTCTGTGGTATGTTAATACTGCAGTTTTCTTAATTGTAGAAAACCGATTAAATTACTAAGCAGGGGGTGATACCTATACTTCTAAATCATACATATGTATGAACACATGGTAGATTTCCACATATCTGACCAGTTTGAGGAAACAAGCCGCGATTGCACAAAAGATTGAAATATAATTTCAAAATTGTTGGCCGGGCAAAATCAATGTCATCCATCAATGTGCGGTTCTTGTCACCGATAACGAGTGGGCTTTGATTCCGCGTCGAAAACCTCTCTAAATGTCAGCAACTATACTTTCACAGAAATGTTTTGCTCTTCATTACTAAGAAGAGTCAATATCTCTCCAGGTGCTTCGCTTGCCAACCGTTCGGCTTATAAGTTTACTTACCCCTTGTCACCTTAGTCTCTTGTCTGTTCCCTAATTAGTTACTTTTGTCTCATCTGGCCAATTACACGATCTCTTTCTGCTGTGTTTCAGACGTATCCCTTCGATGTGTTTGATTGTATTCAATATTAGCCTTGTGTTAGATAATGCTTTGATGATTCAAGTTTTTTTTTTTCTTGATTGCCATGAATTCCCGCTTCATTATGTATATATATATATATATATATATATATATATATATATATATATATATATATATATATATATATATAGATAGATATATAGATATATATAACGTTGCCACTTACACAGTTGTTCTGTGCATTTATAGAATTATTAATAGGACTTCATTAAAACTGGATGGTATCAAGCGGAGATATTTATTAGAACAAAAAGTTAAAAACTTTCCTGAATCTGCAGTTCTCATTGTCAAGTATTCATAGATACGTGACAATGACGACTCTTAGTCCAGGAAAACATGTAACTTAAAAAAAATAAAGAAAACTCAATCTCATTCAGTCTAGACAGATTACCTTCTGTTTTAATATATTTTCGCCACATCTGGTGGTACTTTCCCTCTTGATATTCGATATTGTTATTTTTCTGACTTTAAACAAAAAATGATTGAAGTGATGCTGGTTCCGCTTTTGTTTTTGTGGTTTCAGTCCTTGCGAGATAACCCAAGAAAATATATCTGAGTGTAAAAGTGTCACGACTTCCGGAATTTGCAGCTTATCAGAGGAGGGACTCAACCAACAGCGTAGTTCCTTTCCTCCTGGATATTTACTGCTTCCTTTACATACCCGAAGGAAGGATGTGCATAAAACCCAGGTCCAAGAAGCGGTATCAATTCCATGTGACTTTCTGGGAGGTCGCTCAGTCCTATCTCTCTACGACACTTCCGAGGAGGACCAAGGAGTGAATGCGAAAGAATCTGACGCCTCGGTTCTGCTCGGAGTTTTGTCTACAAAAATAAGAATAAATAAATAAATAAATAAAACCAAATAAAAAAGGAATTTGAAATGCCGACTTTCTTTACTTCATGTCATCTCCAAGGGCTCTTGAATGCTAGAAAAGGATAAGAGTTTGCTTTGCCATATCATTTCTGACTCATTAAAGTCCAGATTTCACGGGAGAGCAACATGCAAAAACGCAAGTTTATAAACGATTTTCTTAGTAAATATTTTCAGTATTTTTATTCAGTTTCTTTTCTTACGTTTAAATATTATTTATAACATGAAATACTCAGTGTTGCATTTATGTTGTTTCATTGTTTGAAATGTATTTCTTCTTATAATCCTTATAAAATATCGATTTTATAAATATCCCATCTTTGTAAAATTTCTTGCTCTGTGAAATTAATAGCATTGCTTTATTTATTTAAAACAGCATTTTTAATGAGTTTATGGATATAATACACAGTTTTCAATTATGAAGGGCAAGAGAATAATAAATGAAAATTATTTTCTGACACTTACTGATAAGCTGCAAATTCATCATACTTTCTGTTGTAT
>NC_061092.1:66075245-66093269 GCF_015104395.2 Macrobrachium nipponense
CCTCAAACTGGTCAGATATGTGGAAATCTACCATGTGTTCATACATATAGTATGATTTAGAAGTATAGGTATCACCCCCTGCTTAGTAATTTAATCGGTTTTCTACAATTAAGAAAACTGCAGTATTAACATAACCACAGACACATTAAACTGGATTCGTGACTGAATAAGACCGAGTCTTTCGTCGTGGCAGCAAAAGTCTGCAGTTGTCTGTTTCCCATTAGATTTGTTTAACCTTTTTTCCTCTTCTGGAAACTTCCGATGAAATGATGGAGCATCCCGGAGCAGCTGCCTCCTCCCCAAAGGACATCCGACCGATGAAGCATCAATCACGAAGTTTCCTCTCTTTGGCTTCCATGATCAGAGTCATTCGTTTTTTTATCAAAGTTATAAAGAGTACATTTATCTCCTTGATTCAATTGTTTATCGAATACTGAGGTGGAAACAAACCCCAAAGTGATCGGATATACCTCATCCCTATAGACGCGGGATATTTAATAGATACAAAAATCTGTGAGTGTGAACTTTGGCTCTAACTTGACCGAGCTGGAAAGAGCGAGCAAAATTGCATCGGAGATGAAACGGAGGCAATAAAGCCCAATATGAAAAGAACTGGATTGGCAGTGCGGGGAAAAGTGAGTTATCTGTCGAAGGCTAATTGCAACGCGAATTCGGTTGACAGCCGTGAAACTATACTGCGGCATCCACATGGCGAAGCTTTTCTATTCTGGCAAAATATTACGGTCAGAAGGTTGTTTATATACATAAACGCTACCCCCTGGGTAGAGGGAGAGATGCGGGTATAGCCCTGTGGTTCTGAAAAATCATATTTATGAAATTCTTCGTTGCAAATCAAAATAAATTCAGTCCATGAAATTCGAGAAGTGGTAAATCCTAAATGAAAAAGGCTTCATAGAAAGGAAAACTCCAAAACTGGCAATAAATCAATTTTAACGAACGAATGGATGCAAAGTGAGGAAAGGAATTCTATGAAAAAAGGTGTAGAAATCCGTATTATTTTCATGTAGCCACAACTGGGGTTTTGTATTCTGCATCTTGTTGGAAGAATGGTTATTATATTTGTCTGTTTTGGAGTTTTTTCTCTGTCCAAAAAGCAAATAAAATTTTGTTTTAGGGGGAAGTTGGACACTGAATACGTATGAACTACAGGACGATTCACCTCCTCCTTCAGGAATACCAGAGACCTACAGGAATTCTATAGGTTTGTTAAGATGGCCAGTATCTGTTTTCGTAATATTATGCAACAGACCAGGCGTACGGGAGCTGTTTATGAGCAATATATAAGAAAAATCGATTACGGTTTTTTATATCCTGCTACCATCCAGCGTTAATCATTCTTCCTCTATCATAGATCACATATAGACTATAGAGATGACCGAAGTACTATTCTCCCAGTCTTTAACAGCCAAAATACCCTTTGTAGTAAAAATATAATATGAATTTAGCTCTTGAAAGGTTGCCCTAATATTAGATTACTTCACTTATTCTGATTTGCAATCAGCTGATATATAGAATTTAGGCCAAAGGCCAAGCGCTAGGGCCTCTGAGGTCATTCGGCGCTGAAAGTGAATTTGTCGGTAAAAAGGTTTGAAAGGTGTAGCATGAGGAAAACCTCGCTGTTGCATCATGAAACCGTTTGTTAGCAGAGGGTGGATACTAGGATCAAAGAAGAGAATATGAATGGAATAATTTGTAATAGAGCCTTATCTGGTGTACTAGGTTAGGTCCCAATGGCTCAAGACAGAATTTAGTGAAAATTCGCGGTCCTCAGTCCAGACCATTCGAATTAGAAGGAAACTGACTCTCTCGCTGACTCCTTCTACGTGATCTGGGGCAGCGTGATGTGTTTTCAAATTTCATCATTAGCAGAGAAAAAGGATGAATAATTCATGCACTATCTTGACGTTTAAGAATTCATACAAGTGAGTCATACGAGTAAGGCAAGTGTATGTGCAGAAGCTTTCTTTGCGTATGTTCTTTGTATATGACCCTTTTATTCCCAATCAAAAGCACACTGTTTAATTTGCATGATTCTGAATCTTTTCTGTATGTCCCTTTCAATCTCGCTGTTTGATCTATCATTAGCAGCTAGTCCGCCTGACAACCCCCCCCCCCCTCCCCCGACCGAAAAAAAGGGTGTGGGGAGAGCGAAAAAAGAAGGCACACTGTAGGTACGGAGAAAAATCTGAAAAGACTTCAAGGAATCCACTCCAGCTCCAGAAAAATGGAGAAAGATCTGGAAGAATTTTTTTCTTTTTTACGATACAATGTTTGTTTGTTTGTTTGTAAGGTGCTTTTGGAACCAATGGTTATTCAGCAACGGGACCAACGGCTTAACGTGACTTCCGAACCACGTCGAGAGTGAACTTCTATCACCAGAAACACACATCTCTCACTCCTCAATGGAATGGCCGAGAATCGAACCCAATGTAACAACTGACCTTGATAGTCAATGGTTATGGTAATTAATATCTTGTTACACATCTCTCTTAGCCCTTACAGGACATTTCTTTTCAAATTCCTTCTAAGTAATCTTAAGAGGAAGGTTTTGTCATATTATTAATTTCTTTGAGGATTTTTTTTTAGGGGTGTAGGGGGCTTGAGGAAAGTAGGACTTTTTTTTTTTTTATTAAATGTAGCCCTTCCATCTCATCATATATCAAATGTTAACTTGATGTTTAGAAATCAACGAAAAAATTGAATTCTACTGAAATTATGGAAGAAAGTTCCTGAGAAAGTATCCAAATCCTTTCATCTGTCTCTAATGGGGAAAGTTACATTACACAATTTTCATTACTTGAAAGCCACAGCTTCCGAAAACTTAGAAAGTACCAGAACAGACTGAACGACTAGACAGATGTTCCATGATCAGGACACCGCCAAAGAAAAGTTTAAGAAGAGAGATAAACCGGAAGTCGAGTCCCACGGATACGAGGCGTTTAATAGTTTGTCCTATTTCTTAGTAGTTCCTCTCTGTCCACATTTGCTAGTTCCGTTCTTCTCTCAAGCTTACCACCCGTTAGTCCTCCCAAGCTGTGAAAGATTGGACACTATTTTCATATAATATATATATATATATAGTATATATATATATATATATATATATATATATATATATATATATATATATATATATATATATATATATATAATATCTAATCGTCAATTTGTGTTATGAGACTATGTATAAAATCAGTTTCAAACAAACGAATATATAGCTACTTAAGCCACATATTATGTTAGAACACGAATAATTGCACACAATGACTCATTATCTATACGGCAAAGTTTCATTGTCTTTATATTTCCATGATTAACCACGAATGCTACTTGAAACACACACACACACAAACGCACACACGCACACACGCACACGCATAGACACTTATAAGCAACCGTCGCATGAAACCCAGAAGGTCATTGTGACTTAAGAGTAGATTCTCTGATCACACGCGACATAATGACGGAGCGACCCAGAGTCACTGTTTCCATCAAGGTCAACAACAATCGAGACGACGAACAATCACATGTCTCCAGAGACTGGCTGCCTTGTGCATGACACGCCTGCTGAGTCATGCAGTCATGGGAGTTATCAGTCCAGGACACACGACTTGGCTGACAGCCTGGAAACTTGGATCTGGAACCCTGGAGAGTTTGATGATGATTATGGATTTGATTTAGCGTTATTTGTATGGAGGAAGAAGGATGGAGAAATAGAAGGATTGATTTGTCTAAGTTTATCTTATTCTACATTTGTAAAAGAAGGATTAGAGGGAAGGAAGAAAAAAGAGAAACGTAATCAGGAAAATACACGAAGGAAAAAATCTTGCTTGAGAGTGAAATTGACCAATTAGCTTTGATTAAATACAGGCATAATGGGGGCGAATAGTTCAGAGATAATTTATTTCTAAGGAAACAGAATTGATAAACGTTGGCTAGAAGGGGCATGGAAGGTTGAAATCCAAAATGGAAAAATTACCGATAGATTTATAATTAATCTACAAAGCGTGACGATCGCAACGTTACAGGTAAGAATCTGAGGTAATGAACGAAACAAGAAAATCAAAGAAGATCCCGCGAGGTATGGCTGAGGTTCTGAAGCGAATTCCAGCCAGGACTGAAATCCCAATACTCACTGAACATAAATCTAAACCGAGAAAATGGAAAAAAAAAATCCTTTTGAATATTGAACAAAATGCAATTTTATCCGCGCAACATATGAGTGTCATTCACCAACCTTCTCATTTTTCCATATTCAGAAGGACCTTTAGGAAATAGGGAAGGGAGGCGCTATGGAAAAGCGTGGGAGAATCAACACTCTTCAAAGAATCCTTGTTTCTCTCTGCCAAATTGTAATGGACTTTATATTTCGCCGGATATTATATTTAGCACTGAGACACCGTCTCTCTGCCGAAAAATCCCGCCTTCAGGAGTTAATGCTGTTGCTTCAGGAGGCTTTCGAAGTATTTTTTTTTTCTTTTGCTAAACAACGCGGTCGTTGAAAACTTTTTAGAAGTCATCCGGCTTTCTTGAACATTAGTGCTAAAATAGTATCCTGACCATAGTGTGTAGGTGGCAACGGTATTTATGTCCCGCTCCAGAGGCGGATCTAGAAATATTTCATTTGGGAAGGGCACTTAGGATTATCATATATATATATATATATATATATATATATATATATATATATATATATATATATATATATATATCATATATATATATATATATATATATATAACTTGATCACGAAGTATATATATATATATAGATATATATATATATATATATATATATATATATATATATATATATATATGTATATATATATATATATATATATATATATATATATATATATGTATATGTATGTGTGTGCGTGTGTGTGTGTGTGTATTGTGTAACATACACACACCTACGGTATATATGCCAATATTTATATATGTACTCACACATACTTGTTGTCGTAGTTGAAATAATCATTAGCTAAGCAAATTTTTGCTAAAAGTAATGATTAATAGTAAAGAAAACAATGTTCTAATATCATATCCATGGAGGGTGGCTATGTGACAAGGTCCCCCACCTCCCCCACCCCACCCCCAACCAGCCCTTAAATCCGCCACTGGCTATTTCCAACCAAAGAGAATTGAATACACAGGCTCTTTTGGGTTTTACAGAATTACACGCGCATGCGCAAACACACACTCACTCACACGCAAAGGAACCTAACTACTCAGGTCTATTTATATTTACTCTATTCTTCCACGACAATCATCTTGTAAACAGAAGCCTTAATCATTGCTAAGGTAAAAAGTAGCACAACAGGTGCCGACAACACGAGATCTCTCAATAGTGAAGTGTCATAATGTTTACTCAGTGAACACACGCGCCCACGAACAAAAGAGAGGGAGAGAGAGAGACAATGTATTTAAAATGTTTGAAGGATTGCCTGAGAGAGGTTCTCCCTGACTGCATCCTGGGATTGTTTTTGTAGGTTATTGGGAGCAATACTGCAAATTAATTCAAAATCTTACTTTGGAATTTGACGTGAAATACCAGACCGAGTTAGAAATGTGTGTCGTGTCATATCAAGGTCTACGAAACAGCCACTGGGTCACAACCTGTCTCATCCCAAAGGATTTCCGAGAAATAACGTTCAGTTTCACAAACCACGGTAATAAATCCATAAATTTACCAATTAAAGGTAACGCATTACGCATCTAACGCTTTAAAGCATAAGCATAATGAACGTCAAATAGTCACTTCTGATATATATAACGGTATTCTGTGTTAAAAACCAACTTATATTTACCAAATCCTCTTCCTAATGGCAAAAATAGTAAACGATGGCATCCATCAGTTATTTTTTAGTCAGACACGTAATGCAAGCAAACCCTTGATGTATGCGTGAAATCCCTCGAGGAATATTACCAGCGAATCTTAACAACTTGCTTAATTAATTAATCCATAAGAGCTAAGGGGACTGCGGTGAGAAGATTGCTTATAATTAAAATTCGAATTCCGCAACATCTATTACTTGTTGAATACGAATACATACTTGCAATGAATTACCTAATTAACTTTTGCTGGATATGGGGTGAGATCTCTCTCTCTCTCTCTCTCTCTCTCGTAAACAGAGAATACATTTCAGTAAAATATGGCTTTGATATAAAAACAAAATAGATAAGTATAGGCCATTTGATGAATTGACGTCGCTTTGCCTTTTTAATTCAAATACTATACATACATCATATATATATATAGATATATATATTATATATAGTTATATATATATATATATATATATATATATAATATATACTATATATATATACATACATATATATATATATTATATATATATATATATATATATATATATATGCACACGGGCATAATATATATATACATACATGTATAGAAAGTTTTGGATAAAAGAAAGAATAGTGTGTGGTTTCGATGACTGGGGGGAACCGGAATCGGTCTCCAAGGAATAATAGTAATATTCCAGCAAGAAATGATAAGAGCGAATGTCTTTCTCTTTATTTCTGGTACCCTGGTTATCATATGCACTGTAATCTTCTTGGGTATCACGACACCTTCATGGTATTGTTTCTAGTTTCTTCTGGTCTCGTTTTTCATTCTCTTTCCTCGGGATGGATGAAGGACACGCAAGTTTAATAATCCTATAATCCTCGTGTGTTGTCATTCACAACTTTTGCCTAAACTCGCGACCTCCGATTGATTTATTCCGTCTTCGGGGAGACGCTCTCATGAAATGCTACCATTTCGCTAGGAGGATCGGTTTCTTTTCTTACTCTGCTTTCCTCGTATGGTTGTGCGTGTGAGCGTTTTTAGACTAACAAGTTATGAAATTGACATATTTCGGCGAAAGTACTTGATCTTGATCTCTGATGAACATGGACATTGGGCAAGTGGCGAGTTTGTTTATACGTTATTACAAAAAGTGTGATTTCCTAGAGGGGCCAATATGGAATCAGATCTCCACTGCTCTAAGAGGCTCATCTCATAATCTCCGTTTGATTGGTGTGGAGAATTCCAGTCTCCATTTTGGGTAATTGATCTTCCCGTTCATTCTAACGCAAATTCCATTATCATTTTTTAATGTTTATCAACCATACTCAGAATTGCGTTTTTATAGATATATATTCTTTTGAATCAAAACGCTACACATAACAACACAATTATTGAACGTCACTTATAAGTGGAATAGGACCTTTCTTTCGCTATTGACTCTTTAGTAAACCAACTCCTAGTTGACAATTAACGTAAAAAAAAAAAAATGTCGAGCGATGTATAGCGATATATATTGCAAATTAAAGTAGATTTCTGGTGGCTGAGATTATAATCTCAAGGAAGCAGCGTTTTTTGTCTCGATCATCGGAGATCGAAGGTCAATTAAGCAGTTGGGAAACTAAGCTAATGTTTAAGTGCGCGTGAATGTTTATATGCAAAATTTATTCGATAAACAGTCTATCATAATATTATGACCATAAAAGATTAACATCAGCTCTAGTGCTCATAAGTTAGAATGGTCTAGTTAATATTTTTGTCAAAATCAGTGCACACTCCAAAGAACAACAATCTAAAGAACGAGAATCTGATGAAAATAACTTTAAGTGGTCAAGAGATTACAATGGGTTGGTTCGACGTTTTGCTCGTTTGTGTTTAATGTTTTCTTCGCCTTCATAACCTGTAAACCAACGCCTCCCTTTAACTAAATCAGGATGTCTCGGTGAGGATTATACATATAAGTATGTAAATCCCCGATTGCTAATTTTGGTGTTAATAGCTACTTCGCCTTGCTGACGTCCAGTGCGGTGATGCCGTAATGGCAAGATCAGAAATGACTCGATTTTCGACGAAACGGAAATCACAGAATGTGGCGAAAACTGGCTGACGAAGAATCAGCATTGTCTGACTCTTGGCTCCATCAGGGATGAATTGGTAAATTGTGGTCGACTGAATAGGAAGGAAGTCGGAATTTCGACGTCTATTAACGACTTTAATTCATTAACAAAAACCATAGGTCGATAATAAATACGTGATTCGTTGTCAGTTATGTCTCGAGTAGAGAGAGAGAGAGAGAGAGAGATAGAGAGAGAGAGAGAGAGAGAGAGAGAGAAAATTTAAATAATTAAGAGTTCTTTCTCAGGCATTTACAGAAAGACTGAGAAACAGAAGTTCCCAACGAACGTAATCACTGGAATTGGTCCCGAGTGAAATGGATTGTGAACGGAGCTTCCTTCGAAAGGATCCTTTCATTTTCACCCACTAATTCTTTTATTAGATTTATTCAGTCACTCCAAACAGGTGGAGTTTGTAGTTACTAGCGAGATGATAATCATCCTTCATCCTTTCTCTAACGATAGGTTTCCCTAAGCATGTTAAAGCACCTATAATTGATTTATTACGCCCTAAAATCTCCGAAGCCTTCGAGGTAGGCGTTGTTGCCATATTATCTTTGTTTTCGCGAATTGTTTTTTCCTAGTTTATGTAAGTCTTTGTTACTGTCCATCTTTATCAATACAAAAAAAATTTATAATGTAATACAAAATAAAATGGGTTCACCGTTTGCTTTGTAAAGAGAAAAGCAGAAGCCAAGTAAAAAAAAAAAAACTTGAAATGATTCTCCCTTTTCATCTTGGAACGTTTCAAAACTCCCCCCATTCCGTTTCATTCACTCTTCTTCCTTCTTTTGTAATGAACACCAGTCTACCTCTCTCCCCCATCCTGGCCACCACCAGAGGAGGCAATTCGGAGGGCCTATATTTTCCCTCTGGAGTATTACAGCTGTAAATTCGGGTTGTGAGCTGAGGCGAGTACTCGTAACCCTATTACAGCGAGCCCCTGGTTGCTTTCTAACACGGGAGGTCATTTGCTGCCATTAGAGGAATATACGACCCCGGCCATGTGGAGAAGGGGGAGAGTTATTGGACTCAGTACAAAGGTTTCTGATATATGTGTGAGGAGGAACATGGAAGCTGGTTAGGCTGTGACTAGAGGGACTCGCTCTCTTGGACATTGTACATTGATAAGATTCCATTCACCATATGAACACCATGTTCTTTGGAAGAGTGAATTTCAAGTCAATGGCCCTTGTGGGCTTGTTCCATATGAATAGGTTTCATATACTTAATAATGATAATAATAATATTAATTCAAGATTATCATAAAACTGGGATAAATTAATTTAAAAAGTATGGGAGGTCACGAATGTGTCACTAATCAAAGAACTAATGAGAGAGAGAGAGAGAGAGAGAGAGAGAGAGAGGAGAGAGAGAGAGAGAGCGATGAGAGAGAGAGAGAGAGAAGAGGCTATAGGCCCATGTCAGAAGGCAAAAACTTGCTTAAAACATGATGGGCGAACTCCATAAAAAGAAAAAAATAACAAAAAGGTAAAACATCTGGTAAAATTTTGTATAAGACCAACAATGTAATACAGATAACGATTTTTTTCGCAAACTCTGTCCCAGGTATTTTAAAACAATATGAAGCTCATAAATAAAATTTTTAATATTACGTATGTCTATGGGTAAGTCACTCCATAACAGCCTGCTGAATGCACAAACGAAAAGTTTATAAGTCCCTTTCGAGGCAGATACTATTAGGAAATTCTCAATAATATAACAGACTTTAATCCACGATTATATAAATGAATTGTATTAATATGAAATTTATATGATTCTGGGATTTTGTTACATAACTTATTATCACGATATTATGAATTTTCTGGCAAACAGACTTTTTTTCTCGAATCTACTGCAGTTAATGACTTAAAAAAAACACGTTTCCCACTGGAATGAATATAACTTCAAGTTGACGTAATCTTCGCTTAACAAGAATTTGACTTGTTAAATACCAGAGTTAAATACCATCCTATTTACCTCTGCCCAATCATATACTTTGTTAAGGTCTCTTTGTAGAGCGTTCCTATCTTCATCACAAGTATTTCTCTACTTATTCTTGTGTCATCAGCGAAACTACTCACTACCGAATCCTTAACATTACTGTCTATGTCTTCAATCAATAACAACACAGGTATTGCAGCTAACACCGTATCTTGTGGCACACCGGATATTACCTTGGCTTCATCCGATTTCTCATCGTTTGCAATAACTATCTGTTTTCTCTTGTGTAAAAATTCTTTTAACCATCTTCCTACTTTATCCACGATATTGTGTTTTCTAATTTTCTTCGCTAATATATTATGGTCTACCTTGTCAAAAACTTTTGCAAAGTCTAGATAAACCACATCTGTTTCATTTCCGCTTTTCATATTTTTGAATATGTTCTCACGGTGGACTAACAGTTGGGTTTGTGTACTTTTTCCGGGTATGAAACCATGTTGTCCTATATTAAACAAATTATTTATTATTAAATGTTTCATAATATTTTTCTTCATACCCCTTTCATACACTTTCATAATATGTGATGTAGACTCACAGGCCTATAATACTTTGCCTCTAGTCTTGATCCACTTTTGAAAGTAGGGTGATATATGCTAATTTGTGCTGATCATAAATCTTGCCTGTATCTACACTTTGTCTTAATAATATTGCAAGTGGCTTTGCGATAGAATGAACTACTTTCTTTAACAAAATAGCAGGAACTCCATCAGGCCCTGCAAGCAGCTCCATTTTAATTTCATTAATTGCCTGCACATATCAGCTTCATTAATATCTATGTCAGCTAAATATTCACTATTTTCGTCCCTTACTTCTATATCATTATCTTCATTATCTATTCTAGGGGTGAATTCTCTCTTATATCGTTCTGCCAGTATGTTGCAAATTTCCGTTTTTTCATTCGTTAATTTCCCTTCAATTCTTAGAGGGCCTATTTCTATTCTTCTTTTATTCATCTTTTTCGTGTATGAGTATACTATTAGGAAATTCTCAATAATATAACAGACTTTAATCCACGATTATATAAATGAATTGTATTAATATGAAATTTATATGATTCTGGGATTTTGTTACATAACTTGTTATCACGATATTATGAATTTTCTGGCAAACAGACTTTTTTCTTTCTAAATCCACTGCAGTTAATGACTTAAACACGTTCCCTTTGGAATGAATATAACTTCAAGTTGACGTAATCTTCGCTTAACAAGAATTTGACTTAAATATAAATTTCGGGAAATCCATCCCACATGTAAAATTCTTCATTTTTGACAAGTTGATTTTAAGTAAGATGTAAATATCTTAAATAACAAACCGTCCGCTTTCGTTCAATTACAATTCATATTCGATCTAGAAGCGACAGACTTTGGCCGAAAGTGATGATGCTTGAAATTATGAGACTGGAGAATATTGTGTGCTATCTATGTAACAATGCCACAGTTTATGTTCAGTATATCACTGATCAGTTTAGAACTCTGTTTAATGGAATACCGATACGGAATGTGACACCTAAGGACTTGACCAAATGCAACAATTCATGAACACGTGAGAACCAATACGATTCTGTTGTCATTACTGTCCATTATAATATATAGTATTTCTGCGCTGGATTTCCAGATGGTATCATGAGTCGCTTGTCTAATTTTCCTATACCGTGGTCATGTTCACTTCATAAGCATCTTAGAACACCCTTAAGAGTTTAACTGACATGCCAGGATGGACCAGAGTGAGTTGAGATGATGCTAAGAGGATTTTGTCGGGGCTCAGTAACAGAGGACGAGAAGATTGGTGCTAAGAATAACAGAGTAAAAACAGATGGTATGACACAGAGGAGGAAGACCTAGAAGATGATGGATAGGTAGATTCGAAAGGAAGGTCGTCCGCCGATAATCTGGAAGCGAAAGAGGCATTGAAAGATAGACCTGAATAGTGCGTCTTGTGTGAGGAGACACAAGGAGCTGCTGTTGAACTTTCATCGTACGTGTATGAAACCAGTCATTTGGCAAAATTTCTTTTTCATGGATCATGGGTCATCGCAGATGTCTCCTTTCAATTACAAAGTTATATTCATTAATAAATCTCTCAGCGTTCACGAGCTAGCGAATAATGGCGAAACATTTCTGAAAATCTCGTGAAATGTAAACATGGAGAGTATACGAGCCAAGAGGAATGCTCTGAAATTGCTTTTAGCTATACCAACTTTTAAAAGATGGGGAACTATGTTGGAATGCGAAAATAAAATAAGAAAACGACCGGGACGGTTATTTTATAGGCATAACTATGAAAAAGAAAGGAAAAATGACGTAAGATTTCAAAATACGACGAAATTCTTTCCATTACGATAAGTCCATTAAAAAATGTTGGGTACTGGAGAATTCTGCTACAAATTCAGAAAATAAATATATTACTTTTGAAAATTCTCTGATGTGCAAAAATAGACAAGTGTCCTTTTTCTATTTTTATGCCTGGTTAATTAATGTGATGAATTCTATTTTTTCTCGAGCTTTCATTCAGTTTTGAATTTTTATCTAAAGCAATAAATTACTTAAGAGGATATTTAAAAAACACATTCTTCAAAAACAAGAACAAATGACGTGAATCAAATCTCAATACTTTAAGCGTACGGAACATTAAAGAAAGAAATATCAATGATAAAATCAAACAAAATCGGAAATTATTTGTGTTATTATCAGCTTATTTAATCAAAATATAGAGTAGAAAAAATCAGTCTTTATTAAATTAAATTCATTATTCAGAACTTAAATCAAGATACAATCCCTTTTCAAAAACTTTCCAACTATTTCTGTCACTCCAAAGAGGAGGGCTACAAAGTGAATCGACAGATGTATCTGAAATACCATTTTAACTTTACAAGGAACGGTACGCGTGTTTCTAGTCACTGGATGTGTGTTTGTATATTGTAGATTCAAGTGCTCCCGTGTTCCCCCACTTTTAACAACTTTATTGACAGATTCAAGAACACAGAAAAGTCAGTTCAGCTTGATTCAGCAGACTCTTAAAGAGAAACGACTGAAGGACAGAACAGAATGAATGAAAACAAAAACAAATGAAAAGAATGGTCAAGTTAGACACTGTGCAGAATACATAAAAGAAAACCAAGAAATGTAGTTTTCTGCAACTCTTTTCCTTACACAGAAATATAATCAAAGGTATTGAAACTTCCATTTTATTTAAAGTAAACGCAGCATTCCACCAAAAAAAAATGCGTGATCTCACCTCCAGCTTATTAGAGACGCGTGCTAAATTCTACGGTCAAATGGTGTTGTCTCACCAACGAAAATTAAAATAAATATGATATGTTTTATAAAGAATAATTTTTCTGTACTGTTTAACATGCATATTATTTATTTTTTTACATTTTCACTCAAATAAATAAATCATAAATATCCTATCCTAACATTTCTGTATCTTTAACTCAATGCGAAACACATTTTTCATAGATTTTTAAGCTTTTCCAAAGACCTTTTCTAATACTCTCCCCCCACCACCCCCCCCCCCCAATAAGAACAACAACAACAAGAAAAAACAGTAGTTTGTAGGCTTACTCCCCGATTCATAGCTTTTTAGGCTTTTCCAAAGACCTTTCCTAATACTCTCCCCCCACCCCCCACCCCTCACCCCAATAAGAACCAAAAACAACAAAAACAACAAAAAAAAAAAAAAAAAAAAAAGCAGTTTGTAGGCTTACTCCCCGATTAAGCGATGAATAATGCGAATTTTCGTAAAATTAAATATGGTACAATGGCGATTTTTCTTTTTTTTATTTCTGGTGATTTAATTTTCTTCTTTATTCCCATTTTTTAAACGTATATAATTAGTTTTTTTCTTATTCCTGATTTGTCGAAAAATTGAGAGAATCTTGGTTGCCTCTTTTCCCGTAATGTTGACAACTATTTTTTTTCTTCTTTTTTTGGGCCTAAATCAGATTAACAGAAAACAAAATTTTATAATCTTTACAGTTCGAAACCACAAGAAGAAATCTGGAATTTTAAAAATGACTTATAAAAAATAGATATTGCATTTCTGAGTTTAAATAACCTGGCAGTTAATATCATTAAAAAGCCAAGTAAAAATTTGTCACTGTGGAATATAAAAATAAATCCAATATGAGAATACTAAATATTCAGTCAAGTTCGCAATAAAATAAAATCAAAGCAAAATACACATAACAACTCATTGACAAATTCATAGAACATCAGTGTAAAAGAACGCTTTTAGGAACGCATTTTTTCCTCAATTAATTTACCAAGAATGTGAATGCATATATCACGCACAAATCTATCATCTAGGAGGTAAAAGGAGAAATGAATCAGAATCTGGTCTCGCTTTTCTCTCCTGCCTGTTCGACCTAGGGATATCAAGCATGAAGATAGCAAATAAAAATCTGGAACATACATTTGCCATGCTAGTAGTAAAGATATAATTTTTTATTAAGATAAAAGTTTTTCAGGTCTTATGTTATGATACTTTCGCCTAAAGATCTCGTAAATATGAAATTTGTTCCATCATAATATACTGCAAAGCGCTGTTTCATTCCTGTAAATAGTGGAATTCTAAGTAATATTCTAGGCCACACATTTATCCTGCTAGTCACGAGATACGACAAATTCAGTTTATTTATCTGGCAACCCCTTTACTTCACATACAAAGTAATTGCAAACACCGCCCGTGTTCGTAGGAAAATAAGGAACGCATTAACGGCTGATTCGCCCTTGATTTAGAAGAGGGTCCTTCCCATTAGTCCAAATGGAACCTGAGGAGCTTCCACCCCTTCACTCCCTTCACTTACCCAAAACCACTCTGCCCTCTGCCTCCTTTCCCAAAAACCCTTCCATGCCAACATATATAATATATCTTATATATATATATATATATATATATATATATATATATATATGTATAGATATATATATATATATATATATATATATATAGATATCTAATTATATATATATATATATATATATATATATATATATATATATATATATATATATATATATATAATAGATATATATATATATATATATATATATATATATATATATATATATATATATATATAATATATAATAGATATATATATATATATATATATATATATATATATATATATATATATATATAGATATATGTATATATATATATATATATATATATATATATATATATATATATATATATATATATATATATATATATATATATATATATATATATATAGAGAGAGAGAGAGAGAGAGAGAGAGAGAGAGAGAGAGAGAGAGAGAGAGAGAGAGACAGACAGACAGACAGAGTTTGCTACGCTCAATTGTTTCCGTAGAAGTTCAGCGAAGATAGCAATGCATCGCTGCCCTGATACTAGTCATCTTGCATTTTAATAACATTTCTATATTTTCTTCTATTTTATTTTTTCTTGTTTAATAAGATGACTTTTTTTTATATAATTCCCTTTACTTCCTCTTAATTCTTCCTAATGAACACTATTGTTTTCTTTGAATCTTGAATTTCAAGTCAATGGCCCCTTTGTGGGATTGTTCCATATGAATAGGTTTCATCTTCTGAAAAATAATAATAATAATAATAATAATAATAATAATAATAAACTTTATTAAAAGTAATGGCTACTTCAGCAGCGTTACACTTGTAGAGATTCTTCTCTATTTTGCGAATAGCGGCTTTTTTCAGTGCTACTTAAACAGCTAGTAGAGCGCCTATAGAGGTCATGGTAAAATACAGGGTCAAAATAGGTGTATATATTTGAATTTTACAGATAAACTATGATACCATAGTCATCAAAGTCATTAACGATTTTCTCTCTCTCTCTCTCTCTCTCTCTCTCTCTCTCTCTTTCTTAAAGCGAGCTTTCGTCTGGAGCTGCCAGACATCCTCGGGCTGGGAAGCTGAGGGTGGACTGATCTTGGTGCGGTGTCCGTCCTCCTTATATCTGTGGTTGACAGCAGGGGGTCTGCCCCATGCTTGTCTCTATTGGCTGGTGGCGGTGAGTCTTGTTTTTCATTGGCTGCCTGAGCCAGGTCTCAAGCCACTTTCTTCGGGACGATGGTTGCGTTGCAGCATATCCTGCAGCCGCCTGGACCTCCTAAGCGGCGCTGTAACATGATGGGCGTTGCGCTACGCTGTGGGACGTCACGGCTACTTTGATTTCCATCGGCTGCAGGAGTACCTCGTTCGGGGGGCGTTGTCATCCATAGAGTTGTCATGATCGTGGTGTCATTGTTGGTGGCAGGTCTTCTCATACTCGTAGGGAGGAGAAATTCTTCCTGCGTCGTATTCAGAGTAGGTTTTATTTGCTGGATGAGTAGCGCCTCCAGCAGGCGCAACCGACGGGCATCAGGGCCTTCCCGATGATCTTCGTGTTTCTTTATGTGACATCTCGGGAGATGGCCTCGTGATGTTTGGTGCGGGCGTGATTCTTTATAGCCCCCTCTTGGGCGTGGCACGAGAGTCTCTTCGACAGTCGCATGGTAGTCATACCTACGTAGGCGCCGCTGCATTCGCGGACTGGGCATGTATATTGGTACACTACATGCGTCTGCTTCAGGGGTTCTCGTACCTGTGGAGAGGGGTTATTTTTCATAATAAGATCGCGCGTCCTCCGATTCTGACCCTGTATTTTACCATGACCTCTATAGGCGCTCTACTAGCCTGTTTTAAGTAGCACTGAAAAAGCCGCTATTCGCAAATAGAGAAGAATCTCTACAAGTGTAACGCTGCTGAAGTAGCCATTACTTTTAATAAAGTATGCTTGAGAGAGGGTCTGCTTCCTAAGTACAATAATAATAATAATAATAATAATAATAATAATAATAATAATAATAATAATAAGAATAATAATAATTGAAAGCATAGCAATATGAGTACGAAGTGTTTATATACATAAATATTACGTAATAGTTTTCAGAGAAAATTATAATGGAAATGGTTCCCTTCTTTATCTCCTAATGTCTTTTTCCTCTCCTTTCTGAATCCACAACTAACTCCCTATTTGTACCCGAGATAATGGCATCGCTGTCCCAGACCATCGTTCAACTTACAGAAATGCATTTAACTAAAAGGCTAAAGTAAGTAATAGCTATATGTTCAATCACCGCACAATAAAAAAAAAAAAAAAAAGATGTCAAATATAAAAAAATAAAACAATATCATTAGTAATGAAAGGAAAATGATTCAACTCTGACGTTCTATTATAATGTATATGCTACTTGTAGCCATTTGTAAAGTGCCTGTAATAATGCATATATATATATATATACTATATATATATATATATATATATATATATATATATATATATATATATATCTATATAAATAAAATATATATATATATATATATATATATATATATATATATATATATATATATATATATATATATATATAATTTGTGACTGATGGTTGATAAGCGGATGTGATGAACAATAACATTCTTGAAACGAAGGATATCATCATTTTGACTTTCGTGGAAACAAGAGTTCTTAAAAGGACAGATTCAGCGTTAACTCCAACAATGTTGACACAATCACTTGGATGGCACCAGGTGGGAAGTCGCTGCCTAAGCAGAACAGACCACGTCCTATGTTCGTGCACGATCTGGTTTTGAGTAGATTGTATGGGGGTGATAATGAGCTGCTATGACATCAACGTATCTATTCCAGTGAAATGAACTTGTGACGAATCAATGACGTCATATTATAGGGAATGTCTTGTGAGAAAGTTCGTGCTTGATTATGTACGAGCTATTTCCCCTACATAATGGGTACGTAATATAATTAAGATGGAGAACAACTTGAAGTCAGAGAAGCGCCGAGATGGCCATTTTAAAGTTGTATCTTACTTAAGTGCTTGTGCTCACGGTTGAAAGGGTAAGCTTACTTTTAAGCCCAAGTATCTAACACCTTTATTTCAGAGATGTCCTTTTTCATATGACATTTCAATTTAGGTCATTTTGATTTGCTTTGCCATTTTTTTTTATGTGGGATTCTTTTATTTTGTGTGTTCCAGACGTTTCTGGCCCTTCAGGCAAGTCTGCCA
>NC_061092.1:66093769-66098769 GCF_015104395.2 Macrobrachium nipponense
CTCACTTCACCTTCGCAGCTGTAAACCAGAAAATCACCGGAAGCCAAGGACCAGAAAGTGCAACACCTTTCCATAAACCCAGAATATGCTGACTTTACTCTCTGGGTCAAGGATGTCTCGGTGAGAAGATTATGACAACGTAAATGACTGTTTGCAAATTTTGGTGTTAATAGCTACTTCGTCCTGCTGACGCCCAGGTCGGTGATGCCGTAATGGCAAGATCAGAAATTACTCGATTTTCAACGAAACGGGAAGTCAGCAGAATGTGGTGAATACTGGCTGACGAAGAATCAGCATTGTCTGAATTGGTAAATTTGGTCGACTGATCAGAATGCGGTCGGAATTTTGACGTCTATTAACGATTTTAATCCTTTAACAAAGACTGCAAGACGATGATAAACATATGATTCGTAGTCAGTTATGTCTCAATAAGAGAGAGAGAGAGAGAGAGAGAGAGAGAGAGAGAGAGAGAGAGAGAGAGAGAATTGAAATAATTAAGAGTTCTCTCTCAGGCATTTACAGAAAGACTCAGAGAAACAGAAGTTTCCAGCGATAGTAATCACTGGAATTGGTCCCGTGTGAAATAGATTGTGAACGGAGCTTCCCTCTAAAGGATCCTTTCATTTTCACCCACTAATTCTTTAATAGATTTATTCAGTCACTCGAAAACAAGTGGGGGTTTTAATTATTAGCGAGATAATAATCATCTCTCATCCTTTCTCTAACGATAGGTTTCCCTAAGCATGTGAAAGCATCTGTAACTGATTTATTACTCCCTAAAATCTCCGAAGCCTTCGAGGTAGGCGTTGTTGCCACATTACCTTTGTTTTCGTGGTTTGTTTTTTCGTAGTCTATGCAAGCTGTTGTTACTGTTCATCTTATCACTACAAAACACTTGTATGATGTAATACAAATAAAATGTGTTCACCGTTGCTTTGTATAGAGAAAAGCAGAAGCCCAGTCAAAAAACAACTTTAAATGATTCTCACCTTTCATCCTGGAACGTTTTAAATCTCCTCCCATTCCGTTTCATTCACTCTTCTTCCTTCTGTCGCAATTAACACCAGTCTACCTCTCCCCCATCCAGGGCAACCACTCACCAGAGGAGGCAATTCGGAGGGCCTATATTTTCCCGCTGGAGTATTACAGCTGTAAATTCGGGTTGTGAGCTGAGGCGAGTACTCGTGACCCTATTACAGTGAGTCCCCTGGTTGCTTTCTAACACACGAGGTCATTTACTCCCATTAGAGGAATATACGACCCCTGCCATGTGGAGAAGGGGGAGAGTTACTGGACTCTGTGCAAAGGTTTCTGATATATGTGGGAGGAGGAACATGGAAGCTGGTTAGACTGTGACTAGAGGGACTCGCTCTTTTGGACTTTGTACATAGATAAAATGTATACTTAAAGGAGACACTAAACTGAATATGGTAACGGGACCTACTGGAAATCTCTAATCAACGCACAAGACATTTGCAAAAATTAATTGGGCACTGAATTGAACTCTGGACTAAAAAATATCTTTAATTCTCTAAAAGAAAGGCAAAATTCTAACTATCGCCAGACATCTAGGAAGATAGCTAAATGAAAGTCCGAAATCGTAAATTAACTCTCGACAGAAAACGGACTGTCTAGAACTAGATCCCATTCCCACGAATGAAACAAAAAATAAAAGACACTTCTCTCTATACTCCGGCATTAATTCGACAAAAATGGAATAGTCATGCATTAAATCAATTAGTCTCTTCAACACGTTAAACACTATTGTGAATTATCAATACTGGTAATAATTCGGCTCACAGGGGCCGACAGAGCGACAGATTAATAGAGTTCCTGTAACAAAGAAATATAACTCTTATTAGCACACATGTCAGAAATAATAACAAAATAATAACAATTCTCATAAAGGGAACTGTGATACATTTCACCAACAAGTGCACAAAAACAAGAATAATAATTTCTCATGAATCTCTCGTGATAAAGAAAGAGGTTTTCTTCCACTTCACATGTCACCTCAGATAGGTCGAGATACTGAAAAGGAATTTATTAATGAAAGTTTTCAGCAACTCTCACCTCTAAAGTCCATGATAACAGTTTCGTGTGGTTGTCACGCACCCTTCATCTCCAAGGAAAAGCTGGGCGGATAATGCCTTTAAAATTATATGGGAAAGGGTTTACCGAGGAGGTAAAACGTGATGTACAAACGAACGAGCATTCTCGTAAGACCACTCCCTTTAGATGACGTCACTGACAATAACTGGTTCATTATACAGGAAAAATTCGTGACGACACTCAATACTCATTCCATAACTTCGGAGATTCCCAAAATGACAAGTTTTCTACATTCTATATTTTCCTTGATAGGAGAGTAATTTATTTCAAATAACACTTATCTCTCACCGATTCTGCCCAAAGAAACAGACGCACACACAAGCACATCGTTCGAGGACTTTTCTATTTAAACTCAGGTTTTGTCAATGTGACCTCTTAGACAGTAGAATCTTCTTAGCAAAGAACCTTCACTTTTGTCTCCGTGAGACCTAACGCTGATATCTATCATTTCAATGAATGTCATTGCTCACCACATCCGTCTATCAATTACAGGTCAACAAAAAGTGTAACTAAAATATATAAGATATATCCCATTCACCATATGGAAATAATTTTCTTTGGAAGCGTGAATTTCAAGTCAATGGCCCTTGTGGGCTTGTTCCATATGAATAGGTTTCATATATGAATAATAGTAATAATATTAATTCAAGATTATCATAAAACAGATCATTTAAAAAGTATAGGATGTCACGAATGTGTCACTAATCAAAGAACTAATGAGAGAGAGAGTGAGAGAGAGGATGAGTGGAGAGAGCGACGGAGATGAGAGGTAGAGGAGAGGAGAGAACGATGAAGAAGGATTGCGAGAGAGAGAGAGAGAGAGCAGGTTATAGGCCCATGTCAGAAGGAAAATTTGCTTAAAAACGGCGATGGGGGAACTCCATAAAAATCAACAAGAGGTAATCATCTGGTAAAATTCTTGTATAAGACTAATAATGTAATACAGATAGCTATTTTTTGCAAACTCTGCCCCAGTTATCATTTTAAAACGATATGAAGCTCCTAAATACCAATTTTTAATATTATGCCTATGAGGAAGTCACTCATAACAGTCTGCTGAATGCACAAATGAAAAGTTAATACGTCCCTTTTGAAGCAGATACTATTAGGAAATTTGCAATAATGTAACAAAGCCTTTAATCCACGATTATATAAATTAATTACATTAATATGAAATTTATATGATTCTGGGATTTTGTTACATAACGGTTTATCACGATATGAATTTCCTAGCAAACAGATTTTCTTTAAAATCCACTGCAGTTAATGACTTAAACACGTTCCCATTGGAATGAATATAAATTCAAGTTGACGTGATCTTCACTTAATAATTTAACTTAAATATAGATTTCGGGAAATCCATCCCACATGTTACATTCTTCATTTTTAATAAGTTGATTTTTAACTAAGACGTAAATATCTTATATGACAAACCGTCCGCTTTCGTTCATTTAGAATTCATATTCGATCTAGACACGACAGACTTTGGCCGAAAGTAATGATGCTTGAATTTATGAGACTGGAGAATATTGTTGGCTATCTATGTAACAATGCCACAGTTTATGTTCAGTATATCACTGATCAGTTAGAACTCTGTTTAATGGAATACCGATACGGAATGTGACACCTAAGGGCTTGACCAAATGCAACAATTTATGACACGTGAGAACCAATACGATTCTGTTGTCATTATTGTCCATGATAATATATATTACTTCTGCGCTGGATTTCCAGATGGTATCATGAGTCGCTTTTGAATAGATGTGGCCACTGGAATGAAACTATGTGTCACTTGCTTTATTATAAAATGCTTGTCTAATTTTCCTGTACCATGGACATGTTCACTTGATAAGCATCTTAGAACAACCTTAAGAGTTTAACTGACATGACAAGATGGACATGAGTGTCTTGAGATGATGCCAAGATGATTTTGTCGTGGCTCAGTTAAAGAGGAGGACGAGAAGTTTGATGCTAAGAATAACAGAGTAAAAACAGATGGAATGATACAAAGTAAGAAGACATAGAAAATGATGGATAGGTAGATTCGAAAGGAAGGTCCTCCACCGATAATCTGGAATTGAAAGAGGACTTTAAAGATAGACATGAATAGCGCGTCTTGTGTGAGGAGACACAAGGAGCTGCTGTTGAACTTTCATTGTACGTGTATAAAACCAGTCATCTTGCAAAATTTCTTTTTCATGGATCATGGGTCATCGTAGACGTCTCTCCTTTCAATTACTAAGTTTTATTCATTAATAAATCTGGCAGCGTTCACGAGCTAGCGAGTAATGGCTAAACATTTCTGAAAATCTCGTGAAATGTAAACATGGAAAGTATATGAGCCAAGAGGAATGCTCTGAAATTGCTTTTAGCTATACCGACTTTTAAAAGATGGGGAAATATGTTGGAATGCGAAAATAAAATAAGAAAACGACCGGGGCGGATATTTTATAGACATAACTATGAAAAAGAAAGGAAAAATGAAGTAAGATTTCAAAATACGACGAAATTCTTTCCATTACGATAAGTCCATTAAAAATGTTGGGTGCTGAAGAATTCTGCTGCAAATTCAGAAAATAAATATATTCATTTTGGAAATTCACTGATGTGCAAAAATAGACAAGTGCCCTTTTTCTGTTTTTATGCCTGGTTAATTAATGTGATGAATTCTATTTTTTCTCGAGCTTTCATTCAGTTTTCAATTTTCATCTAAAGCAATAAATTACTTAAGAGGATATTTAAAAAACATATTCTTCAAAAACAAGAACAAATGACCCGAATCAAATCTCAATACTTTACAGTCCATACGAACATTTAAAGAAAATATCAATGATAAAATAAAACAAAATCAGAAAATCATGTGTGCTATTATTAGCTGATTTAATCAA
>NC_061092.1:66103769-66106269 GCF_015104395.2 Macrobrachium nipponense
GAGCACAGAAGGAAGTGCTCGAAATATGTGGTTGCAACGTTAAAATAGTGTTTTATGGGCCTTTCATCTTCATATTACACTACGGTATTACAGTAAAAGACATCTATATATGTATGTAAGTATGTGTGTGTATATATATATATATATATATATATATATATATATATATATATATATGAATGTATACATATACGTATATTCGTATATCGAACTCCTTTCACAAGACTTGATCCTGAGAAGTTGTTATACAAACACACACACACATGTATATATATATATATATATATATATATATATATATATATATATATATATATATATACATGTGTGTGTGTGTGTGTGTGTGTGTGTGTGTGTAACAACTTCACAGGATCAAGTCTTGTGAAAGGAGTTCGTATACAAATATACGTATATGTATACATCCATATATATATATATATATATATATATATATATATATATATTATATATATATATATATATATATATATATATATATATATATAATATATATATATATATATATATATATATATATATATATATATATATATATATATATATATATATATATATGGATCTTTTATTGTAATACCATAGTGTAATATGAAGATGAAACAACGTAATTGAATAGTGCATTATGTCCCCTGGTTCTAGAACTCTTACCAGTACAATTATTGTGCTGGTAAGAAGGCCGTTTACAGATTCAAATAACAGCTAATGAAGAAGGGCAAGGGTAGAACATAATTGCCCAAGTAATGGTATATGGACAAGCGAATAGCCTAATCTAACCTTGACCTGAAAGAGAAACGCCTTGAAAGAGAGGTCAGAGAGGAAAATGTACATTAAACTAAGAAGGAAATGTTAGCTTGTTTTTGCTCATCTTGATTGACCAATGTCCTTGTTCAAGTTATAAGATGACTCCGTGAATTTACATCAGCAAATTTCATTTACATACACAAATTTCAGAAAGTCTATTCAGGATCTCCTTAGGGTGGTAGTGCTGTCCGTGCACCTCACGCGGTGCACTGTTGGCATTACAAATTGCAAATGACATCTGAATTATTCAAATGTCATTTGTTAATCGTTTTAATCGGGTCTTTGCCTCATTAGTAAGTTAATAAGATAATCTTTCGGAGATGATGCGATTTCTTTGTTAAATGATATATTGGCTGTTAACCTTTCGTTCATGAAAATGTTGGAACATATTTCCATTTAAGAGGCATCAGTGATTAGTGGATATTGAACTCTACGACAGACAGTAATGAGTAATTCTTATTTTACTTATATCTATTTTACCTGTATCTATTTGATCTTATTTACTTATTTAAATGATCCAATTTCATTTGTTTCTTTATCCATAAATGTAACGGGTCAATGTTTATCGAGTAAATAAACATTTCTGTTACTGACATATTTCATAATAATTTTTAAAAGACCAGAGATTACAGGAGGCCTTTTGCACATTGAATGAAATCACGTAGTGCAAGTTGAGTCCTGCAAATCAAAACGATAATCGTTCTCCTTCTGGGGAAAACTGTCATCTTCTCCTTTACAGCAAATGAGATCAAGTGTGGCAGCGACAGAGAAAAAGTCTGAAGAACCTGAGAGATTTAAATCTGACTTTCCAATGGTTTTGAAATCGGGGAGAATTTTGGGAAGTGGGTCACAATCTCGCCAGTTCCTTGAGAGAGAGAGAGAGAGAGAGAGAGAGAGAGAGAGAGAGAGAGAGAGAGAGAGAGAGAGAGAGAGAGAGAGAGAGAGAGAGAGGGGCGTTTTTCCTAGGAAGCTTTTTAGATTAAGCAATTACCAGAAAGTGTCGCCACTTTTTTGCAAATTATTCAGAAAAGGTGGGTTTATAAAGGCGCTAGACTACGATTAGTTAAGAATATTCTAAGTTTAAACCGCTTTTTTTTCATTCTTAACTTGAATACAACTTCTATTTATTAAAAATATGTCTTTAAACATAGATTATTGATCCTTTTTACAGGTGTTAATCTTTGATGAATATAAGTCTGTAGGACTTCCACCAATGATTGCAAACAATTAGTTTCCGAAGAAGAAGGAATCCTCCTCTTTAATAAGTATTCTCCTTGACTCTGAGTATGCAGTCAAAATTTCCGCCACCGCATTTCACTAAGTTTAGCAACTCGATCAAGTGCAGCAATGAGCAATTTTTGGTCGGGGAATCCGAGCAAATGAAGTTGCACTGAATATCACCGGTATTTTACAGGTGGATTTAACCATTTTACTCCTCCATATCGTATTTCATTCCAAATTTTATTGGGAGACGAATATTATTCATTTAGGATTATTTGAGCCCAGAATGGGTTTGCAGCTGTGCTGTTGATAAGAAATTTAACAAAGATTTGGGCAGCTACTCAGCTAGTGGTAAGGGACTGCTTTTTTCGGTTGTTGCACGTCTAAAAAAATTACAGAGAATAGATAGTGAAAGAGAACTCTTACTGATAAAGGATTATTTGCTACAGACCAACTAACT
>NC_061092.1:66108769-66118156 GCF_015104395.2 Macrobrachium nipponense
TGTATAACGAATGTGTTCATTCCTCGTAGGGTTTCCCCCCTTCCGAAGAAATCGAAACCGGAAAAAGTTAAATCTTGTTTAAATGAATGGATTTATATAATTTGTGTCCCTCTTTGGTTTCACTAAAATGACGCTTGAGATCAGATCACCTAAACCTCTTCGCTGGTTCAAGATATCAGCCCAAAACGCTACAGTATACATGTAGATTAAACGACGAATGGTCCACTAAATTGGAAAACCCCTTTTTTAAAACCCTTTTTACTTATTCTATATGAAAAGACTAATTCAACCTCTAATTTGGAATCTGATTCGGTCGTATGTTTGAATAAAACATAGAATAGATGCTAAGTAACCGTCGTCCGAGATAGCGTCATGTTATTCAAATCGTTTCGAATGATCTGTGTCTAAAAACATTCACTTTCGCAGAAGGTTTGATATAAATAAATTCCATATCGATCAAACTGTCTTATAAGAGCACTTCTTGGCGGCTTGGAGGAAGCAGCAACTATTCAAATATAAACAGAGAATCCGTGCAGATGCAAATATCTACTGATCAATCAGACGGTCGAAGAGAGAGAGAGAGAGAGAGAGAGAATACTACTAAACCTTTATTTTGACACGACCTTTAAAATTTGCTTTGTGATATAGATTAGTCAAAACAGTTTAAAAATAAATAAGAAAATAAATGAAATAACATAATTGTAAGTTAAAGGTAAAGATACAGTGGGTGAAAGAGAAGGAATAAAGGAATGAAAGCTAACATGAACCCAGTTATCATCCATTATAAAATAAGTTACAGAAAACAGTATTTTTATTCATTTTTGTTTTGTTTTTGTTTTGTGGCTCCAAATTTTCATCTTTTCGTATATTGCTTCGCTATTTAATCTTACTTAATTACTTACATGATGAAGATTAAAAGGATAATTACACTAAAGACGAACATCGACGAAATTAAATGGCAGACAAATAATCAGGAAATTATATTGATCACTTCATTCTCTACTCCATTTCAAAGACACGATTTATCTTTCATTGTACAAAGCAACAGCAACCATCGACACTAAGGGGGTCTTAATCCCCAGCAAAGTTTCGTGACGGGGTGAAATTGCTGCTATTTACTAAAAGGTGCTTTACCGTCTTCTTGGCTGTCAGAAATAAAGAAGTCTGAGTATGTGAATGAGGCGAAAATTCAGGAGAAAATTTAGTGATTTATGTTCTCTGATAGTGCCACTGATGGACGTTTCAATTAAATTGGGTGGCGAACTCTAGAGTGAGGGTTCAATGACTTGTAAATAACCGAAATTAGGAGCATATTGCCTTCTGATTTCTCTCTCTAATGGCGCTGTAAATCATGTACGTGACCGCGATTATATATTAATAACTTGTTAATTCGTATCGCAGAAGTTTCTTTAATCTAGGAGCTAAAATGACAAAAGTCCAAAAACGTACTGATGTTATAAACGCAATCATGTTTTATATCTATCAATGTTATTGCTACCATCAGTAATATGAAACACTAGGAGTCTTGGAAAGTTACGTTAAAAGACACAGAACACAGAACATTAGGTCCCATTTCATTATGTATCTAAATACGTGGAAAATATATAGATACATATATACATGCGTACATATACGCACATATATATACATGTTCTATAACAAATGATAGTCCACGTTTTGTCTGAAGCAAGCCATTCATAACGGAGGACATGTTATAATGACCTTTTATAAGGCGTGAATGACCATTCATAAAGCAAAAATTGAAAATGAATAATTAAAATATCTGGCAGGAAGTAAGTTACCTTCGCTCATTTATCTTTAAAAATAACCGACCTAAGAGTTATGATGACTTTTTTTTATAAGTGAAATATCGATATCATTTTTATATTTGGTGTATACAAGTATCATTCTCAGTCACTGGCTGAATGTTTTCATTTAAACATGAATTAAGTAAACACGATTCAACTCCGTTAATTGTATCTTTAGTTTTAGTTGCAGTGGTTTATGTTGTCATTTTGTAACATTCTATTTTACTCTACAACTGGAGAGGTGCAGCTAATGATATATATTCACAAACACTGTTTCACTAAGAGAAGTAAATATTTGGATGAACTACAGATACCAAAACATATGGAGAAAATTATAAGTTCACGACAACAGCTCAATCGACAGTGAGCAATGATTTTAAGCAAAGTTTACACACACACACACACACACACACACACACACACACACACACACAACACACATATATATATATATATATATATATATATATATATATTATATATATATATATATATATATATATATATATATACATATATATATATATATATATATATATATATATATATATATATATATATATATATATATATATATGTGTGTGTGTGTGTGTGTGTGTGTGTGTGTGTGTGTCTGTATACATATTTTAAACAATTCAGGTTTTCTTCTTGAATCAACCTGCTTTCCTTCCACCCTTTAACGCTGCCCCCACCCCCCAAAATCCACCCGTCCCCCCGCCCCTCCCCCATCCGTCTTTCGAGCGAAGGCTTGCAAATCTTCACTGAGAGTTCAACAGAATACAAAAAAAAAAAAAAAAAACATTCAGAGTCCATACTAAAATTGCAACCAAATCCTGTTAATGTTCATTACTTCAATACAACAGGAAGCCCCGTTGTGAGAAAATGTTTAAATCAGTAACTAATTAGGTAATTCGGTCACAAAGCCTCAAAACGTAGGCACGCTTAGTTTGTGGAACTTCTGGGTAAACCAAGCACAACTAATTTAGGGAAAAGCAAGCACATTTAATGGGGGAAAATTCAGTTCGAGGTTCAGCATTCGTAAAAGTACGAAACCTTTAAAATTTTATTCTGAAGACGGACTTCAAGAGAGCTAATTACTGAGAAAGACTTCTAGTTTATACAAAAAGGACAAACTCTCAATATTATATATATATATATATATATATATATATATATATATATATATATATATATATATATATATATATATATATATATATATATATATTTATTCAGCTTATAAAGCTGATGATAAACAGATGAACTATCTATTAAGACAAGGAAAGTAATGTAAAAGCAACATAACCTCAATCAAATTTATCTTTCGTCAAAAGTATGCTGATTAAATTAGAGGTGGCAACTTCTTTAAAATGTTCATAAGCTAATTTGTATTAACAATTTTATTCTTTCAAGTTCTTGCCCTAAATGATGAAAATCATAGTATTACTCCAAAAGAAAAGTTTCATCGCTTGCAGTTCTCTCTCTCTCTCTCTCTCTCTCTCTCTCTCTCAAGAGAACCATTCAAGTGAAAATCGTTATCAATAGATTACCATCACCAAATAGCAGGAAGCAAAAGGCTTTTTTGCACGATGGGTGAAAATCCCCCTTACTACAAATTGTCTTCGAGCAGAAAATTGTATTTATGTGAGGCAAAATTCGCTTATATTCAACGTCACGCAAAATAGGAAAGCACATTATTCCTTCCCCATCGTCTTCCATCCCCAAACCCACAGCACAAAACAATGAAAAACTAAAACACAAAACGCTACTCGCTCAGCTTATCCTCCTCAGTAATTTCCTTCTTTTACACTTGGCGTAAAGTGCATAAATGAATATTTTTTTTAAATGGAGTCCCACGTGCTTAGTAAATGTCAGACTCGGAAATACGCTGAAAAGGAAATTGTAGACGAAGGTTAGAGCTGGGCACTTTTAAGGAACTGGAATGTAAGGAGCTGGAACATAAAGCTTAGGCCAAAGGCCATGTGCCTGGACCTACGAGGTCATTCAGTGCACAAAAGAAAGAGAATGTTTATTGAATGGACTTAAAGGGGTTGCAGATAAGGGTCGATGGGATTACTGCAAAGAACCCTAAGTAATGCCTGCAGTCCACCGTGTGAGGTGAACTGACGGCACTAACCCCTTACGGAAAAACTTTTACGGGAGGAAGAGGGAGCACAGGGCAGAAAGACTTTCAAGAAGTAAATGTCAGCTTAATCGCATATGGCAGGAACAAATAATCTATTTTTAAATTTTCTGCTCATTCAGACTACCACGTCAAGTCTTGCATACAGAAATGAACATGAGGTGTACTACGTGGGATTACGTAAAGAAATGCACTACCATTTCATTTGATGCAATAAACGCAAAGAACGGATTATCTGCTTTGTTATGAACCAAAAGCATTTTTAGCCGAGTGTTTTCTGTTATTACAGTAACGGGCAGTTCTCTGGTACTCATTATCCAGTGAGTTACGTGTGTGTTTTTTTTTTTTTACGATATTTAGTAAATATGGTATTAATTCTGACATTTCATAATTCACTTACGTGCTATGATTTTTTGGCCGATGACTGTCTGAAGCAAAGTAAGGCGGATAAACATTCTCATGCTTCTCGTTCCTGTTGGGTTCTGTATAAAGATGTGCGCGTGGATAACTGTCGAATTTAACCCTGCTTTTATTATTATTATTATTATTATTATTATTATTATTATTATTATTATTATTTTTTTATTAGCGAGAAATTAATCAGAATCGATCGTAAGAAATTGTGAAACAAACGGCGGTGTGAAGAGTTACCACGTCAAGAGAGAGAGAGAGAGAGAGAGAGAGAGAGAGAGAGAGAGAGAGAGAGAGAGAGAGAGAGAGAGAGGTTATTTCCATGCAGGTCGTCTCCAAAAAATCTTTTCCTCCTCTCCCGAAAGAATATTATGATTCCGTTCACAACACTATAAAAAAAAAAAAAAAAAAAAAAATCCTTGAAGGGCTCTTACACAGGCGTCGCGTTCAAGTACCCAAGGAAATAAAACAATTCCTGGGAGAACAAGAGAAGCGTCGAGGCGAAATAAGAAGCAACACTCTCCTTACTTCGAGGAAGTGAAACAGAAGAAAATCAGGAAGCGAATAAAGGCGGCATTATTTCCCTTTTACACTGAGAAGGAATGGAAACCACTCAAAAAATTATTTAAGACGGAGGAATTTCGAGAAATAAATATGAAACGTAAGTACCTTCCCTAATCAATAAATAAAACAAAGAGGCCTGTCTTCATTCCGTGTGCGGTCCCTGACAGAAATTTATTATACTTTTTGGAAAATATGGCTCAAAAAGAATTTCTATATATTGGGTTTTAGGAATGGAAGTATTCAGTATTTCAATTGATACATTCAGGGTTTGTATCCAAGTCTTTTTTTACCTACTTCTTCTCTATTATAATGCAAGGCTGTTATTATTAAGAATAAAAACCGAAATTTCACCATCTAGTGATGGTCCGATACAATTAAAATAAGTCAGCAAAATTAAATTACATTTCTTAAAGAATCGGCAAAAGACGTCGAGGATTCACTGAAACAAAATAGAAATTCCTTCATCAAATCAAGCGAAAATGGAAGCTTAAGAAATTCCCGAAACGATCAATGTCCGGTAAGTAAAAGAAACCCCAAAAATGTTCGTCATCAACGAAACGTAAAATTCAGAAAACCAAATCAATCGAACACTAGAGGTCTGTCAGTTGAGGCCACAGAGAACAGGCAGCCGCTTCGCAGGAACCAGAGGAACCTCAAACGGATTCGGGTGAGTTCCTTTGGGTGAGCTCCTTCCAGAACTTGAGGTCACAAGTTGAGCGAAGGGTAATTGGCACTTCCGGAACTCTGATGCCCGACTCGACCGTCAAACTCACACGTCAAAGCGCCTGGTGCGGTTTCCATTCAAGTTGAGTCCAGTGGTCCAGAGTACAACTCCTGAAAACCCTGGAAAGTCGCACTTTGGTCTAATGGTTCGAAGTTCGATTCTCGGCTCTGCCATCGCGGAATCAGAGGAATTTATTTCTGGCGATAGAAATTCATTTCTCAATATAATCTGGTTCGGATCCCACAATAAACTGTAGGTCCCGTTGCTTTGTAATCAATTGGTTCCAAATCACTTGGAAACCCTGGAAAGTAGCGCTTTCTACGGTATGGTTAGAGAAAGCGAAGCAGCGAGCTGCCTCTCTTTATTTTCTTTCGTTTTGTTAACAAACAGGATCGTTTAAGGTAATCATTTTCCGACTGAGGAATACATAAGGACCACTGATAACAGACGAAATATATATCGCAAATTAAAAGAATATTCAAACTATTTCTCTTGTAAATATTCCCCTGTTCTGTAAGGCAGCACTTTAATGGCAGGAGAGTATATTATTCAGAAATTCCAGGCGACTTGACTTGCAAATTGATACTTCAACAAAACAAGATTAATACGAAATGAAATGGAACCATCAACAGGGAAATATTGTTCTAAAATGTCTCAAATCTTTGAAGTTAATTCAGGTACCAGCTGGTACTCGACTCACTCCGCAATGCTCAGGCAAATGGAATAGAAAAAAACTGTTTTGCGTAAGCATTTAAAACTCGGCTTTTAAAAGTATGATAAAACGCAGGTGAAAAACATCGTTAAAAACACTAAGTAGGTGAAATGATATCAAGATATATTTAACTTCATGTTGAGTGCTAACTTCATAGGCATTTCCGTCTGAAATTGACGTTTCCATCGTTATAATCATATCTGGGAAAAAATTGACATAAATTATAAACATGCATTCCACCATTCGCAAATGCTTTTGTTAATCTTTATAATTTTAATACAATGCTGGAGATCTAATGAACAATAATTAGTTTACGTATAGTCTAGAAAATACATGAAGGCTAAGCAAAACTGATAATAATTATTCATGATACACACATGGGGGGAGGAGGGAGGCAACTTAGGTAAAAAATTAAGTTCTTGGAGAAGATGGATGCAAAGTGTCTTCTTGGTGATTAATACTTTTACTGGAAGTAATGGAACTTCTTAAAATTCTGTACTGAATTCATCTGTGAAAATTCGATATATGTAGAATAAGAAAATGATAATACTTTACAGCAGACATTGTTGAATTCACATTTCTGCTCTTTTGAGCATTAAAGTAAAAAAACAAAAACAAATCGTCAATGCTTGCTTTCATATTAATCCTTTTAGAAGCACAAAAGTAAATCAATAATAATGATAATAAAAAAACGCAAAGTAGTGCAACAAAATAGGTTCAATTCGGAAAGACTGAATGTCTTTTAGACTCGTCTGATTTGGAAATGACCCAGAACCTAACAATAGAGCGCCGAACGCTTCCGGTAACTGGGTATCGAGGATTGAAATGTTAAGCCAGATAGGATCCTCAACAATTGCTTTAAAGGCAAATGTGATATAAGATTACCTCCCTAGTACTTCTGGAATTACAAAGTCGGGATTGTCTTACGAAAATGTAGACAAATAATTAGGCGGAATTTATATATGGAAGGCATTCGTCAAGAGCACGTCAATTACAGACCGTTTGCCACTGACTGGTCAAAATCGTCTTTGTGAAATCCCCGGAGGGTAAATAAAGCTTTAGAATTTACCTCAAAGAGAGAGAGAGAGAGAGAGAGAGAGAGAGAGAGAGAGAGAGAGAGAGAGAGAGAGAGAGCTATCGCTTTCAGATATTAACCCAGTATGTATCCAACTATTTTGGCTTGCTTAAAAGTGCTTATACTGAACATGGAAGCTCCTTGGGACGCCGTCTTTAGTACACCCCCCTCGGGGATCAAAGTATTATACACACCCGTTTCTGTATTGTGTGGTCGACAAACTATATTAATAAACGATATCTTCGTGCGGCCGTCTACTTTACTTAGCATGAGTTTACTCTGGATTTTGACAATGTTGGATGCATACCGGGTTAATACATCGCTTTCATTCACAGTTACCAGATAAAAATACTGAATTCCTTCCTATTATGCACAGTTCAACAACGAATACATATACAGAAACTGACATTAACCAAGTCAAAGATTCGTTTCCACAACGGATTCCAATTAACAAAAAAATGCAGTTGTGATATCAGTACGCGATCACTAACAAACTGCTAGATTTTCTCTAATCAAGGTATCTATTTGAAAATTTTTTGTTCCTTAAAATGAGTAAATATTGCACTAAAGTATTCTATACTTTCAATAATATTTGATCCTCCGTGAGGAGAACTGGAAAATGTTATATGGCATGAGAAGTATTTGATTCTTGTAAAAGTACAAGTATTTGAGCAAGAGAGAGAGAGAGAGAATTGAAAGTTAGAATTCTATTTCTTGACAGGCTGCTGCTGACAAGGTTATAAGCACCACTGTCTGCGTTCGCTTCAGGTACAAATATGCAAACACGTAATTCACTCATCGAGATGCCCAAAAAGGTTTGAGACATCTACTAAATTTGCTCTCATAAAGTTTGTTCATTGCTATATAAAGTTCTCTAATGACCCAAATTCTGTATTCATAGTATGTTATACTATTTCTAACATCTACCTTCCTAGACTAACATATACGGCTATGACACTCCCATTTAACAGATGATATCTGTTTCCCAGGCAATTTCATTTCGATGTAAAGGCTGAACTACCGTCAGAGAAATTAAACGAACATGCTACTCCTATGGTACAACATTTAGGTTAATGGTCAAAGCATAAAGGAAATGCTTTGACGTGTGTCAGCCAAATGTATTATATGGAAATAAGAATATGTCACATAACACACCACATTCTGTCTCAGATTCTTGACGGGATTTTTTCTAGGGAGGAAAAACGTCTGTTGGTTCAAAGAAACCTTTAGATTCTTAAAAGATACATGAAGATGTCCTCCAGTTATTATCATCATGTTGTACCCTTAGCAGATGTGAAATGTATACATTAGCTATCCAAACCTTCATAAACGTATTACACAAGAAGACAGGAATGAGTGTTTTTATAAGAAAGCTCATAAATTTTCGGCTGGCCATCAACAATGTTTCTGCGTATTAACACAATTATTTGCTACTTAAGGGACTAATATCTCTTTTGTAATATCCCAAGACCCATATAATTTATGCCACCCATTAAAGTAAGGGATGTTTTCTATTGATTATATTTATATGAACGCCTTCGCTGTTCTCAATTGATAAGGAACCACATTTCACGACTAAGAGCTTCCGGTGAAAGGCCTCCAGTCTAGAGAGAGATTTCTTCTTCTCTCAAATCTAAATGGAAACACCGCTTCCCACGGTTCCTTAAATTCCCGCCAACACCCTACCATCCCAAAACGCCAACCTAGCTTTTGTTGTTCTTTACCCCCACCCGCTCTTTTCCTTGTTCTTTTGCCGAATGTTGCGCTCATGTGACAGTAATAAAGTTATGTTTATGTAGCGTTGATAATGCCCTTACGAGGTATGGCCATATGGGTGAGAGACTTTACCAAACAGGTCGTGAGTTAAGTGAATTAGTTTGCTTGAGGAAATGTTGTGCCTCCAGCCCACCAATCCTGCTGTCTCGGTTTCTGGCTCATTGTACCATATCC
>NC_061092.1:66118656-66121156 GCF_015104395.2 Macrobrachium nipponense
CTGTAATTGACGTGCTCTTGACGAATGCCTTCCATATATAAATTCCGCCTAATTATTTGTCTACATTTTCGTAAGACAATCCCGACTTTGTAATTCCAGAAGTACTAGGGAGGTAATCTTATATCACATTTGCCTTTAAAGCAATTGTTGAGGATCCTATCTGGCCTAACATTTCAATCCTCGATACCCAGTTACCGGAAGCGTTCGGCGCTCTATTGTTAGGTTCTGGGTCATTTCCAAATCAGACGAGACTAAAAGACATTCAGTCTTTCCGAATTGAACCTATTTTGTTGCACTACTTTGCGTTTTTTTATTATCATTATTATTGATTTACTTTTGTGCTTCTAAAAGGATTAATATGAAAGCAAGCATTGACGATTTGTTTTTGTTTTTTTTACTTTTATGCTCAAAAGAGCAGAAATGTGAATTCAACCATGTCTGCTGTAAAGTATTATAATTTTCTTATTCTACATATATCGAATTTTCACAGATGAATTCAGTACAGAATTTTAAGAAGTTCCATTACTTCCAGTAAAAGTATTAATCACCAAGAAGACACTTTGCATCCATCTTCTCCAAGAACTTAATTTTTTACCTAAGTTGCCTCCCTCCTCCCCCCATGTGTGTATCATGAATAATATTATCAGTTTTCGCCTTCATGTATTTCTAGATATACGTAACTAATTATTGTTCATTAGATCTCCAGCATTGTATTAAAATTATAAAGATTAACAAAAGCATTTGCGACTGGGAATGCATGTTTATAATTTATGTCATTTTTCCCAGATATGATTATAACGATGGAAACGTCAATTTCAGACGGGAAATGCCTAGGAAGTTAGCACTCAACATGAAGTTAAATATATCTTGATATCATTTCACCTACTTAGTGTTTTAACGATGTTTTCACCTGCTTATCATACTTAAACGAGTTTTAAATGCTTACGCAAAACAGTTTTTTTCTATTCCATTTGCCTGATGCATTGGAGTGAGTCGAGTACCAGCTGGTACCTGAATTAACTTCAAGATTTGAGACATTTTAGAACAATATTTCCCTGTTGATGGTTCCATTTCATTTCGTATTAATCTTGTTTTGTTGAAGTATCAATTTGCAAGTCAAGTCGCCTGGAATTTCTGAATAATATACTCTCCTGCCATTAAAGTGCTGCCTTACAGAACAGGGGAATATTTACAAGAGAAATAGTTTGAATATTCTTTTAATTTGCGATATATATTTCGTCTGTTATCAGTGGTCCTTTATGTATTCCTCAGTCGGAAAATGATTACCTTAAAGGATCCTGTTTGTTAACAAAACGAAAGAAAAATAAAGAGGCAGCTCGGCGTTCGCTTTCTCTAACCATAGTAGAAAGCGCTACTTTCCAGGGTTTCCAAGTGATTTGGAACCAATTGATTACAAAGCAACGGGACCTACAGTTTATTGTGGGATCCGAACCAGATTATATTGAGAAATGAATTTCTATCGCCAGAAATAAATTCCTCTGATTCCGCGATGGCAGAGCCGAGAATCGAACTTCGAACCATTAGACCAAAGTGCGACTTTCCCAGGGTTTGTTTTCAGGAGTTGTACTCTGGACCACTGGACTCAACTTGAATGGAAACCGCACCAGGCGCTTTGACGTGTGAGTTTGACGGTCGAGTCGGGCATCAGAGTTCCGGAAGTGCCAATTACCCTTCGCTCAACTTGTGACCTCAAGTTCTGGAAGGAGCTCACCCAAAGGAACTCACCCGAATCCGTTTGAGGTTCCTCTGGTTCCTGCGAAGCGGCTGCCTGTTCTCTGTGGCCTCAACTGACAGACCTCTAGTGTTCGATTGATTTGGTTTTTCTGAATTTTACGTTTTCGTTGATGACGAACATTTTTTGGGGTTTGGGGTTTCTTTTACTTACCGGACATTGATCGTTTCGGGAATTTCTTAAGCTTCCATTTTCGCTTGATTTGATGAAGGAATTTCTATTTTGTTTCAGTGAATCCTCGACGTCTTTTGCCGATTCTTTAAGAAATGTAATTTAATTTTGCTGACTTATTTTAATTGTATCGGACCATCACTAGATGGTGAAATTTCGGTTTTTATTCTTAATAATAACAGCCTTGCATTATAATAGAGAAGAAGTAGGTAAAAAAAGACTTGGATACAAACCCTGAATGTATCAATTGAAATACTGAATACTTCCATTCCTAAAACCCAATATATAGAAATTCTTTTTGAGCCATATTTCAAAAAGTATAAATATTCTGTCAGGACCGCACACGGAATGAAGACAGGCCTCTTTGTTTTATTTATTTGATTAGGGAAGGTACTTACGTTTCACATTTATTTCTCGAAATTCTCCGTCTTAAATAATTTTTTGAGTGGTTTCCATTCCTCTCAGTGTAAAAGGGAAAATAATGCCGCCTTTATTCGCTTCCTGATTTTCTTCTGTTTCACTTCCTCGAAGTAAGGAGAGTGTTGCTTCTTATTTCGCCTCGACGCTTCTCTTGTT
>NC_061092.1:66123656-66126156 GCF_015104395.2 Macrobrachium nipponense
ATATATATATATATATATATATATATATATATATATATATATATATATATATATATATATATATATATATAATACTCAGGGGGTACCATGATACATTAGTAGATTGCCATAGTTTATTATTTATTAAAAAACGTTTCGCACACAATTCTCGGTGCATCATCAGTCTGTGAACTTAATAAAAGTAAATACATTATAAAAGGAATGAAATTCACAAAAATTACAAATGTAATTAAAAATTAATGGTTTAAAAAGAAAAGCAGAAGTTAAAAGTTAAAAAAATACGTTTAAAACACTGTAAAAAGAGAGAGAGAGAACTGAGACACCAACCATCCAAGGCAAAAGACGAAGAGGAATAGCAAAACCTGACGTCCCAAACAAAAAGTCAGTTATGCCAAATACAGAGGGGAAGCCGTGGTGTGATTGTTCAAAGAGGGAACTAGCCTTTTGATAAGTAATGACTCCAGAGTAGTTAGATGATCTGGGTCCTTTGTATATCCAATAATAGAGAAGTGCTGTTTCAAGACCTCTATTTTTGCATATAGCAGCATGATTTTTAATGTTAGAAAACTCTGGTTGCTTAATTCTCTGGCCTGTACGAAAACTGAAACCCATGTGGCTGCAATATCTCACTTGCAACAGCCTACGAGTAGATCCGATGTAAGAGCCCGACATCCAGGGCATGTTTGAATTTGTATACAACATTAGAATCTCATGAGGATTGCAAGCGATCTTTACAGCTGAAAAATGAACCTATCCTGCATGGATTATTAGAAATAAGTTTTAACTGAAGACAGGGAATTTTCTTGTTCAATGATCTGTTTTAGTCTACGTGAGAATTTTGTATCAAACACAAAAGGGATGAAGCAAAGAACGTTTTCTTAGGAACATCAAAGTTGGGCAACGGTGGCTGGAGAAATTTGGTTAAAAGTTTATTGATAACTCTAAGTACTAACGTCTTTGGGATAGGAATTTTTCTGAAAAAAAACCTAATAAAAATTCTATTTCATTATGGAAAGTTGGCCAGTTAGACGAAAATTTTAATGCTCTATGGACAAGAGTGTAAATGGTGTTTAATTTGAAGGTTCTTTGGCATGAACTATAATAGTTGTTAGCTAAACCTGTATAGGTCTTTTTTCTATAGACAGCTGTGGTGAATTCAGAATTACTTCTTGTAATATTGATATCAAGAAATGGCAAACTGTCTCTGTTCTCCACCTCCATCGTAAATTGAATATTTGGGTGTTGCTGATTAATATATTCCAGAAACTGTGTGCTTTGCCAAGGGTACTTAAAAAATTAAGAGCAAAAGTGTCGTCTACATATCTCCTGTAGTATGCTGGTTTAAAAGGAAGACTCACATTGATTTAAAAAAAAAAATTTTGTTTCTAAGTCACACATAAAAAAAGTTTGCAAAAATGGGGGCCCAGAGGGGATCCCATAGCAACTCCATCGACCTGCGAATAGAGTTGCTGGTTAAAAAAACAAACATGGAGTCTTGCACAGCAAGTTCCAGAAATTGTTTAAAAAATAGTCCTATTAAAACCGTAAAACAGAGTATCATTGCTGATAAAATCTTGTTTAAATAATATCAATTGTTTCATTTAATGGTACATTAGTGAAAAAGTGATTCAACATCGTAACTGACATAAATAGTCACCATCCTGGTTGATAATTTGTTGTTGAAACAAAGTCGTACCCGTTTTTTTAATGTATATTCATTAATACTACATTCAGAGAGTAAACCAGCTAAATACTTAGAGATTCGAGAACGATGGGCTATTGTAGGCGGCCATAATAAAGGTCTGAACAGGGGTATTTGGTTTATGTATTTTGGTAGACCATATAAAATACTAAAGGAAGAACCCGTTACAAAAAGTTTTTGATAGGTAGCATCATCTATATTATAATTTTTTATTTTTCTTAGGAATCTATTAATTCTATCTTCTCGTTTATATATATCCAGAAAGTTAGGATCACCATGGATTGGAATTTGGTAGTGTCAGCTAAAATATTTTCAATTTTGCCGATATAATCATTCTTATTCAGTATAACTACTCCCTTGCCTTTGTCAGGCTTGCAAATCACTATGTCATCTCGTTTTTTCAGGGCCAAGAGTATCTCCAAATCGTTTTTTCTAAAAAATGGTGTCCAGGAGGTTGTTTCTTAAATTGGAATAAGTTTTATGTATCAGAGCAGACATTTTCTGTTGTAAGTTACTTGTATTCTTTACCACATCAAGTTTAATAAGTCTTTGAAACAGCACCTCAAATGGAAGGAAAAATCTGGCATAGTTCGGTCTAAAAGAAGGTAAACAAAAATCTAAACCAAACGAAAGTAAGAACTCTCTCTCTTAGATAAAAAAATGTAATTGGACATGTTAAAAATGCAGTAATTTCTTTGATAAAAATCAGGAATGACAACGCCAAGGTTTTGAAGTTTCTTCTGATGCCGTTCACATACAGACGAGATAAAATCATTGACAAATTTATAAAAAGAGTCT
>NC_061092.1:66136156-66161711 GCF_015104395.2 Macrobrachium nipponense
GATATTATAGTATATATTAGTATATATATATATTATATATATTGATATAATTTTTTTTTTTTATAAAAATATTTAATAATATATATAATATATATATATGATTATATTATATATATATATATATATATTATATATATATTATATATATAGTATATATGGATGACCATATATCGTCATATTTGTGTAGCGAACATTCCTTTCACCAAGACTTGATCCTGTGAAGTTGGTTTCCACACACACACACACGAAACAAGAAACAAACACACACACACAACACATGTATATATATAATTATATATTATATATATATTTATATCTAGTATATATATATAGATATATATAAATATATATATACATGGTGTGTGTGGTGTGTGTGTGGTGTGTTATAACAACTCTCAGGATCAAGTCCCTTGTTGAAAGGAGTTCCGATATAACGAATATACGTATATGTTATACATTCATATATATATAGATATATATATATTATATAATATATGAATATATAATATATTATTATATATATAGATTATAATATATATATATCTATACACCCTACTTACCTTACGATACATTATGATGTCTTTTACTGTAATACCCGTAGTGTAAATATTGAACGATGAAAGGTCCCCATAAAACACTATTTTTAAACGTTTGCAACCAACATATTTTTCGAGCACTTCCGTTCTGTGCTCCTGATTCACTTGACTGGTAAAGTATGGACATAAAGATGTTTCTTATTGAGAGTGTATATTACAAAACATATGTAGGTTGTGGCAGGTAAGGTTCTCTATTTGGTGATCCCGGAAGGGGGAAGGGGGGTATTAGATTTATTCCCTGGTGATTTTTGGGCCGCATTAACTCCCGTCTGGTGACTCCGTTCCGGTGGTCGGCAATTCTTGGACACCCTGGTTGAAGGTAGCCGGCCTACGGATTTAGTTTTCGTCGATGTTCATAGCCGATTTCCAGTGTCCTCCTGACAGGTTCCATATTGTTTGATTTTGATTGATGATGAGCAGAATTCCAGCATCCTTCTTTTTGTATAGACAGCTCCAACCCGCTCCCAGTTCATAGGTTAATGGGGCCTTTGTCCCTAATATGTAGGAAAAGCCCCGAGTTCCTCTGATGGCATATCTCTCGGTTTACAGAGTCTCAGAAGAAAAAAAATCAAAGAACAAAATAATCTGTTTTAACCCTCCTCATGTAGTATGTTTGGTAGCAACAATGACCTTATAGCAGCATGTTACTGGGGGGGTGGCGAACATTCCTCTCTCTCTCTTAAACCCTCTCTCTCCCTCTAGTCTCTCCAACAACCAACCAACCCACCCCTCTCTTTCTCTCTCTCTCTCTCTCAACCAATCCAACCGACCTCATATAATTACAAATAGAGTAAACTAAATCCGACTCGGGAAGTACAAAAAAATCACAAATTTAATTTAAAAAATAAAAGGATTAACTAAATGAATCAGATTGTTTCAAAGAAACAAAATGTTTAACTGAATCAAGTCAAATTCAAATCCGAAATAATTCACCCTACTTATTCACAACCAAATAACCCTGGGGATTGAAACCAAACCCGTTTAACCTATTTCTCTACAATAACTAACATTAGTTGAGTCATACAAAATAGGCAATCTAAAAGAAAAATCAATAACACAGTCTTATAACGTATCATCAAATCCCATTAGTGGGGACAAACTTCATACTTCCTTCCCGGTTTTTCCAGGTTACCACCAAAACTGTCAGACCTTGCCTGAAGGGCCATAAATGTCTGGAAACAAACCAAATAAAAGGATCGCCCACCATAAAAAAACTGGCTAAACAAATCAAAATGACTTAAATTGAAAAGTCATTAAATCCAACAACATTCCTCGAAATAAATGGTGTTAAGCTAACTCGGGCCTTAAGAGTAAGCTTACCCTTTCAACCGTGAGGCACACAAGCACTTTTTTTAAGTTAAGGATACAACTTTACAAATGGGCCAGCTCGGCGCTTCTCTGACTTCAAAGTAGTTCTCCATCTTAATTATTTACGTTACGTACCCATTTATGTAGGGGAAATAGCTCGTACATAATCAAGCACGAACTTTCTCACACAAGACAAATTCCCTATAATATGACGTCATTGATTGCCGTCACAGTTTCATTTCAACTTGGGAATAGATACGTGATGTCATAACAGCTCATTATCCACTCACTCCCATAAAAATCTACTCCAAAACCAGAAACAATTGCATGGGACTTAGGACGTGGTTCTGGTTCTGCTTAGGCAGGCAGCTACCTTCCACCTGTCCCACCCATCCAAGTGATTGGTGGTCAACAATTTTGGAGCTAACGCTTGAAATCTGTTCCTTTTTAGAACTGTTTCTACAGAGAAGTCAAAATTGATGACAGCCATTGTTTGTTTTCAAGAATTTGCATTGTTTCGATTCACATCCACCCCTTTATCCAACCATCCAGTTACAAATTGAAAAAAAAAAACAAAAAAAAAAAAAAAAAAATATATATAGTATAATTTATATATATACATATCATATATATAATATATATTATATTTATTAAATATATAGATATATATATATATATATATTATATATAAGATGTGTGTGTGTTGTGTGTGTGGTGTATTATGTTATATATACATAGTATAATAGATGTAATTATTTAATTAGATATATATATATATATATAATATATATATAGATATTATATCTAATAATATATATATATATCATAAATAAATTATATAGATATGATATAAGTAATATAGATATATATATATATAAATAAATATATATATTATTAATATATTATAGATATATATATATATACTATATATATATAATATCTATGTAATTATTAATGGGTACTTTACACAAATGGCTACAAGTAGTAGATATTACAATAAAACCGCCAAGTTGAATAATTTTCCTTTCGTTAATAATGACATTGTTTTTTATGTTTTTATGATATTTGTTTATAGTTTTTTTTATTTTTTATAGTATTGTGGCGGTGGATTTTAACATATAGCTATTACTTACTTTTGAGCCTTTTTAGCTAAATGCCATTTCTGTAAGTTAAACCGACCGGTCTGTGGGACACGCGGATATGCCATTATCGAGCGGGTTACAAATAAGGAGTTAGTTGGGGATTCCAGAAAGGAAAAGAACAAAAACACATTAAAGGGAACCATTTCCTTATTAACTTTTTTTTTTTTTTATTTTCTCTGAAACTGGTTTTTACGTAATATTTAAATATATAAACACTTGCGTACTTATATTGCTAGACTTCAATTATTAATTTTCATTATTATTCATCATTATTCAGAAGATTGAAAACAAAGAGGCCCATTGACGTGAACAATTCAAGCTTCCAAAGAAAAATATAAAGGTGTTCGTTTTAGGAAGAAGTAAGCTAGAGGTAAAGGGAATGACATAAAAAAGGAGACTCAACTTATTGAAAAAGAAAAAAATAAAGTTCAATAAATATATACAAATGTATTAAAATGCAAGATGACTAGTTATTAGTGTAGTGGGGGGGGGGGGGGGAGGGGGCGAATGCATTGTATCTTTGCTTGAACTTCTGCAGAAACCAATTAAGCCCATAGCAACTCACGGTCCTCTCTCTCTCTCTCTCTCTCTTTCTCCTCTCTCTCATCTCTCTCCTCTCTCTATGTTGGCATGGAAGGGTTTTTTGGGAAAGGAGGCAAAGGGGTAGAGTTGGTCTTGGGTAAAGTGTGACGTGAAGGGAAGTGAAGGGGGTGGAGGGCTCCCCTCAGGTTTCCATTTGGACTAATTGGGAATGGACCCTCTTCTAAATCAAGGTCGTAATCCCCCAGTCTGTTAAATTGGCGGTTCCTTATCCTCCTACGAACCACGGCGGGGGTGTTTACAAACTACTGTAGATGGTTGAAGTAAAGGGGTTGCCAGATAAATAAACTGAATTTAAATCGTACCTCGTAACTAGCAGAATAAATTTGGTCCTGGCCTAGAATATTACTTAGAATTCCACTATCTACAGGAATGGAAACAACTCTTTATAATTGAGTGGAACCAAATTTTTTCATATTTAAGGTAGATCCTTAGGGGAAAGTATCATCAACACAAGACAAGAAACATCTTTATGCTTGGATAAAAATTTACATCTCTACTATCACATAGCAAAGTGTACTATGTTCCAGATTTTTCATTTTTATCTTCATTGCTTTATATCCCTTATTCGAACAGGTCGGTAAGAAACAAAAGCGAGACCAAGATTGCTGATTCATTTTCTCCTTTTACCTCCTAGGATGACGGATATGTGAGTAATAATATGCATTCACATTCTTAGTATATTATTAAGGGAAAAAATGCATTCCATAAAGCGTTTCTTTTTACAGTGATGGTTATATGAAATTTGTCAATGAAGTTTTTTTACTTGTATTTTATTATGAGTTCTATTATATTGCAAAACCTGACTGAATTTTTAGTAGTTCTAATTATTGGATTTTACTTTTTAATCTTCCAGTGACCAAATTTTTTACTTTGTCTTTTTAATGATATTAATCTATTCCAGGTTATTTTAACTCAGAAATGCAATATTTGCTGGTGTTTTCAATAATTCAAGTTTATAGAATTTCCAGATTTTCTTCTTGTCGGTTTGCGGGGGGGGGGGGGAACTGTAAAGATTATAAAACATTTTGTCTTATGTTGTTTATTTTTGATTTAGGCCAGAAAATGGCAATAATTTGTTTTTTAATAATCCTTTTTTTAGAATTCCTAGATTTCTTCTTGTGGTTTCGTATATTGTAAGGATTATACAACATCGCTTCTTTTGGGATTTATTTTGGATTTAGGGCCAAAAAAAACGGAAAAATAAAATGGATGTCACAACATTACGGGAAGAAAGAGGCGAACCAACCATTCTCACGAATTTTTAGACAAATCCGGGAATTAAGAAAAAAACTAATCAACGTTTAAAGATGGGGATGGACAAAGTAGAAAATTAAATCACCATAAAATACAAAAAAAAACAGAAAAATGTCCACTTGTAACCATATCGATTAATCGGTGGGAGTAAGCCATACAAACCTGTTTTTTTTTTTCCATTGTTGTTGTTTGTTTTGGTTCTTGTTCTTGTTTCTTGTTCTTGTTCGGGGGTTGTAAGAAAAGGTCTTTTGAAAAGCCTAAAAATGTTTGAAAAGGGTGTTTTGCAGGGGCGTTGAGTTAAAGGAATGGCAGGTAATTTTAGGATAATGCTATTTATGATTTACTTATTAAAGTGAACAAAATGTAAAAAAAAAAAATAGAATAATGGGTAGAGTTTTTTTTACACAGTAGAGGACAAATTATTTTTAATAAAACAGCGTATTTATTTTCATTTTCGTTGGTTAGACAACACTATTTTGACCGTGGATTTTAACAACCGCCGTCTCTAGTAAGCCTGGAGGTCCGGACTAAACGCCTGGTTTCTTGGTGGAAGGTGCTACGTTTTACTTTAGTTAAATAAATGGAAGTCTTCAATACCTTTGATTAAATTTCGAATTAAAGGAAAAGATTTGTTTCAGAAAAACTACACACTTTTTTTTTGGTTTTCTTTTACGTATTTCTGCACCAGTGTTTTAACGTGGAAACTTTTTGTTTCGTTTTATTTTGTTTTTGTTTTCATTCATTCCTGTTCTTGTCCTTCATGGTCGTTTCTCTTTAGAGTCTGCCTTAATCAAGCTTGAACTGACCTTTTCCGAGTTTCCTAGAAATCTGTCAATAAAGTTGTTAAAAGTGGGGGAACAAAGGGGAGCACTTGAATCTACAATATACCAAACACACATCCAGTGACTATACTCGTTTTTTTTTTCCAACGTTTTCACACTGTTTCGAATATTAACGGTGTAATTCCTATACAGTCATTATTATAAAACACTTTTCAGTTGCAAATGTACACCCAGGTATCGTTTATTTACCTAAAACTTACACATAGCGAACCTATCTAAAACCCTGGGACGCAGTGTTAACATATGCAAACACCACAGGCGTGTGTACAGATGAAAAAAAAAAAGAGCATAGAAACACGCGCCTACCGTTACTTGTAAAGTTAAAATGGTATTTTCAGATAGATCTGTCGATTCACTTTGTGACCCTCCTCTTTGGAGTGACAAAAATAGTTAGGAACGTTTTTGAAAGGGATTGTATTGCTTGATTTAACCTACTGAATATGAATTTGATAAAGACTGATTTTTTCCCACTCTACATTTTGATTAAATCAGCTAATAATAGCACGACCCATGATTTTCTGATTTTGTTTATTTTTATCATTGATATTTTCTTTAAATGTTCGTATGGACTGTTAAGTATTGAGATTTGATTCGTGTCATTTGTTCTTTCTTGTTTTTTGAAGATATGTTTTTTAAATATCCTCTTAAGTAATTTATTGCTTTAGATGAAAATTGAAAACTGAATGAAAGCTCGAGAAAAAATAGAATTCATCACATTAATTAACCTGGCATAAAAACAGAAAAGGGCACTTGTCTATTTTTGCACATCAGTGAATTTCCAAAATGAATATATTTATTTTCTGAATTTACAGCAGAATTCTTCAGCACCCAACATTTTTAATGGACTTATCGTAATGGAAAGAATTTCGTCGTATTTTGAAATCTTACTTCATTTTTCCTTTCTTTTTCATAGTTATGTATCTATAAAATCCGCCCCGGTCGTTTTCTTATTTTATTTTAGCATTCCAACATATTTCCCCATCTTTAAAAGTCGGTATAGCTAAAAGCAATTTCAGAGCATTCCTCTTGGGCTCATATACTTTCCATGTTTACATTTCACGAGATTTTCAGAAATGTTTCGCCATTTCTCGCTAGCTCGTGAATGCTGTCAGATTTATTGATGAATAAAACTTAGTAATTGAAAGGAGAGACGTCTACGATGACCCATGATCCATGAAAAGAAATTTTGCAAGATGACTGGTTTTTTACAGGTACAATGAAAGTTCAACAGCAGCTCCTTGTGTCTCCTCACACAAGACGCGCTATTCATGTCTATCTTTAAAGTCCTCTTTCAATTCCAGATTATCGGTGGAGACCTTCCTTTCGAATCTACCTATCCATCATTTTCTATGTCTTCTTACTTTGTATCATTCCATCTGTTTTTACTCTGTTATTCTTAGCATCAAACTTCTCGTCCTCTGTTACTGAGCCACGACAAAATCATCTTGGCATCATCTCAAGACACTCATGTCCATCTTGTCATGTCAGTTAAACTCTTAAGGTTGTTCTAAGATGCTTATCAAGTGAACATGTCCATGGTACAGGAAAATTAGACAAGCATTTTATAATAAAGCAAGTGACACATAGTTTCATTCCAGTGGCCACATCTATTCAAAAGCGACTCATGATACCATCTGGAAATCCAGCGCAGAAGTAATATATATTATCATGGACAATAATGACAACAGAATCGTATTGGTTCTCACGTGTCATAAATTGTTGCATTTGGTCAAGCCCTTAGGTGTCACATTCCGTATCGGCATTTCATTAAACAGAGTTCTAACTGATCAGTGATATACTGAACATGAACTGTGGCATTGTTACATAGATGGCCAACAATATTCTCCAGTCTCATATATTCAAGCATCATTACTTTCGGCCAACGTCTGACGTGTCTAGATCGAATATGAATTCTAAATGAACGAAAGCGGACGGTTTGTCATATAAGATATTTACGTCTTAGTTAAAAATCAACTTATTAAAAATGAAGAATGTAACATGTGGGACGGATTTCCCGAAATCTATATTTAAGTTAAATTATTAAGTGAAGATCACGTCAACTTGAATTTATATTCATTCCAATGGGAACGTGTTTGTTTAGTCATTAACTGCAGTGGATTTTAAAGAAAATCTGTTTGCTAGGAAATTCATATCGTGATAAACCGTTATGTAACAAAATCCCAGAATCATATAAATTTCATATTAATGTAATTAATTTATATAATCGTGGATTAAAGGCTTTGTTACATTATTGCAAATTTCCTAATAGTATCTGCTTCAAAAGGGACGTATTAACTTTTCATTTGTGCATTCAGCAGACTGTTATGGAGTGACTTCCTCATAGGCATAATATTAAAAATTGTATTTACGAGCTTCATATCGTTTTAAAATGATAACTGGGACAGAGTTTGCAAAAAATAGCCATCTGTATTACATTATTAGTCTTATACAAGAATTTTACCAGATGATTACCTCTTGTTGATTTTTATGGAGTTCCCCCATCGCCGTTTTTAAGCAAATTTTCCTTCTGACATGGGCCTATAACCTGCTCTCTCTCTCTCTCTCTCTCTCTCTCTCTCTCTCTCTCTCTCTCTCTCTCTCTCTCTCATTAGTTCTTTGATTAGTGACACATTCGTGACATCCTATACTTTTTAAATGATCTGTTTTATGATAATCTTGAATTAATATTATTACTATTATTCAGTATATGAAACCTATTCATATGGAACAAGCCCACAGGGGCCATTGACTTGAAATTCACGCTTCCAAAGAAAATTATTTCCATATGGTGAATAGGATATATCTTATATATTTAAATTACACTTTTTGTTGACCTATAGTTGATAGACGGATGTGGTGAGCAATGACATTCTTTGAAATGATAGATATCAGCGTTAGGTCTCACGGAGACAAAAGTGAAGGTTCTTTGCTAAGAAGAATCTACTGTCTCAGAGGTCACATTGACAAAACCTGAGTTTACATAGAAAAGTCCCCGAACGATGTGTTTGTGTGTGCGTCTGTTTCTGTGGGCAGAATCGGTGAGAGATAAGTGTTATTTGAAATTAATTTCTTTCTTATCAAGGAAAATATAGAATGTAGAAAACTTGTCACTTTGGGAATCTCCGAAGTTACGGAATGAGTAATGAGTGTCGTCACGAATTTTTCCTGTATAATGAACTAGTTATTGTCAGTGACGTCATCTAAAGGGAGTGGTCTTACGAGAATGCTCGTTCGTTTATCCATCACGTTTTACCTCCTCGGTAAACCCTTTCTCATATAATTTTAAAGGCATTATCCGCCCAGCTTTTCCTTGGAGATGAAGGGTGCGTGACAACCACACCAAACTGTTATGGACTTTAGAGGTGAGAGTTGTTGAAAACTTTCATTAATAGATTCTTTTCAGTTTCTCGACCTATCTGAGGTGACATGTGAAGTGGAGGAAAACCTCTTTCTTTATCATGAAAAATTATTATCATTCTGTTTTTGAGCACTTGTTGGTGAAATGTATCACAGTTCCCTTTATGAGATTTGTTATTATTTTGTTATTATTTCTGACATGTGTGCTAATAAGAGTTATATTTCTTTGTGACAGGAACTCTATCAATCTGTCGCTCTGTCGGCCCCTGTGAGCCGAATTATTTATTACCAGTATTGATAATTCACAATAGTGTTTAACCCTTGGATGCAGACATCTCTTGCTATGACACCAATGCAAAAGGTGGGTCTCTCAGACCCTTCGTACAAAGTTTTCATATTGGTAATAACTAAAACTATTTAAACTAAATACTTGTTTTATTCCTGAATATTTATCATATGAATTGCATATTTAAGGCAAAAATAATTAAATTCTTGTCCAAATCTAGTACATAAAATGTACTTTTTGAAAAACAATTCCACTGAAAAGATTTAAAAAATGGAAAAATTTATATTTGAAATGATATCTTGATAAGCATTCGTATTGTTACGACATTTTTGTAAAAAAAAAACATTATTTCATTCAATGAAAGATGTAAATTAATAATTAATATACTGAACTTAACGCCTTACAGTGATAGCAGAGTTCTATGAAATGCTACACTGGAGGACCTAGAGTTTTTACGGCGCTGCCTACTACACTCTAGACTTGGCATTTAGAACATACAATGTAGCTGTGCTCTTTGGCATTTCTTGCAAATTGTTGCACTTTTACGATCTCTCTTGCTTGGACAGTTGTGACATTTCTTCCCCACTTTTGTTTGTTGAGAGGATCCCTCAGCTGGTTCGGTTACCACTCCACATCTTTCCATGGAACATAATACAGCTTTTGGAAGATTTGGGACTGATTCCAGTCGTTCTGACATATGTGAAATAACTAATCTTTCACGAGTTCTTTTATAAAAAGTCGACGTTTGTGTGACTTGTCCGGGTGGAAGTCTGGATGTTGTGAAATAAAAATTATATAAGCATCTAGACAGGCAACGTCTATCATATCGTACCAAAGAACCATTCGCATTCTTCTTGTTTGGCTTTTGGATGAATAAGTTTGTACCATTTGGTGCATCACATCAACCCCACATTTTGTTTCATTGTAAAAGGTAATGATAGATGGTTTTTGTTTCTTGCTATCCTTGTCTATCTCTTTATCATGATGCTTAGTGCTAAGCAGTATTACATATTTCTGAATTGGTTTTTTCTTTGGTATGTAGCTGACCATTGTGACATCATTCTTGAAACCAAATTCACTACTGTAAACTTCACGATTCTTTGCACTTTTCATGATGTTAGGAATATCGGGCTTGTTCTGGCGTAGTGTACCAACCAATGACAATTTTTTTTCCAAAAGGACCTCTGCTAGTGATACACTAATGAAAAAGTTGGCAGTGGTTATGTTACGACCTGTATTTCTAAACTGACTGCACAGCTGTAATACAATTTTTGTGCCTAGGTTTTTACAAACATCTTCCCCAGGCTGCCGTCCAGTGTAAATAATTCCATCAAATCCAAAATAACTTCTGGAATCACAAACCCAAAATATCTTTATTCCATATTTTGACGGCTTCGCTGGTATATACTGGATGAACCTGCACCTTCCCCTGAAAGGAACGAGTTGCTCATCCACTGTCACGCAGTCACTAGGAATATAAGATTTTCTATAATTTACAATGAACTGGTCCCATATATATCTAAAAACAGCTAGATGATCAGTTTGCAAACGGAATTCTCTTGTTCTTTTATCTTCAAATCTCATGAAACGCCTAATTTCCTCAAATCTTTCAGCGGACATTGTTGCCTTGTAAATAGGATTAGAAAGAGGGTCACCAAATAATTCTCGTATTGGACATCCCATTGCTTTTCAGAGCCTGCTAAAAGAACTATACCGATAAAAGCTAAAAACAAGAATTGAAAACTCAAGTTCTAATGATCTTCAAGGATTGTTGATACTATTTTGTAAATTACATATCTGTAAATAACGTAATTTCATATGCATTTTTATATATATTATTTTATTTTCAGTGTTATACCTATAATTCAACGAAAACATAATATAATCTGAAGATTATTCATGTATCAATTAATATCTGAAGTGGAAATAAACGAAAGAAAAGAGTAAAACTCCTACCGGGTCTCAGAGACCCAGTTCCTGCAAATTACGCATACACATTGAAATTATGCGCCTGTCCCAAAGACCTTAATATATTTGGTGTTTTGCACTAATAAACATATTTTTTGAAAAATTTTCAAGGATTACATGAAATATGAATGCTCTCACATGAATAGAATGCAGCGTTATCAAGATATGAAAAACCGTCCGGGTCCAATAGACCCATTCCTGCATCTAAGGGTTAACGTGATGAAGAGACTAATTGATTTACTGCATGACTATTCAATTTTTGTCGAATTAATGCCGATTCAATTTTTGTCGAATTAATGCCGGAGTATAGAGAGAGATGTCTCTTTTATTTTTTGTTTCATTCGTGGGAATGGTTCAGTTCCCCGGGATCTTGTTCTAGACAGTCCGTTTTCTGTGTTGAGTTTTAATTAACGATTACGGACTTTCATTTGATTATCTTTCTAGATGTCTGGCGATAGTTAGAATTTTGCTTTTCTTTTAGAGAAATAAAGACATTTTGTAGTTCAGAGTTCAATTCAGTGACCAAATAATTTTTGCAAATGTCTTGTGAGTTGATTACAGATTTCCAGTAGGTCCCGTTACCATATTCAGTTAGTGTCTCCTTTACGTATACATTTTATCTATGTACAAAGTCCAAAAGAGCGAGTCCCTCTAGTCACAGTCTAACCAGCTTCCATGTTCCTCCTCCCTCATATATCAGAAACCTTTGCACTAAGTCCAATAACTCTCCCCCTTCTCCACATGGCAGGGGTCGTATATTCCTCTAATGGGAGCAAATGACTTCGTGTGTTAGAAAGCAACCAGGGGCTCGCTGTTATAGGGTTACGAGTACTCGATTCAGCTCACAACCCGAATTTACAGCTGTAATACTCCAGCGGGAAAATATAGGCCCTCCGAATTGCCTCCTCTGGTGAGAGGTTGCCAGGATGGGGAGAGAGGTAGACTGGTGTTAATTGTGACAGAAGGAAGAAGTGAATGAAACGGAATGGGAGGAGATTTCAAACGGGTTCCAAGATGAAAGGTGAGAATCATTTAAAAAAGTTTTTGTTTTTGTTTTTTTTTGTGTGGGGGGGGGGGCTTCTGCTTTTCTCTATTCAAAGCAACGGTGAACACATTTCATTTGTATTACATCATACAAGTGTTTTGTAGTGATAAGATGAACAGTAACAACAGCTTGCATAGACTACGAAAAACAAATCACGGAAACAAGATAATGTGGCAACAACGCCTAACCTCGAAGGCTTCTGGGATTTTAGGGAGTAATAAATCAGTTACAGATGCTTTCACATGCTTAGGGAAACCTATCGTTGAGAAAGGAAAGATTGGAGATGATAATCATCTCGCTAATAATTAAAACCCCCACTTGTTTGGAGTGACTGAATAAATCTATAAAAGAAAATTGGTGAAATGAAAGAATCCCTTAGAAGGAAGTTCCGTTCACAATCCATTTTCACTCGGGGACAATTCCAGTATAAAAACGTTCGTTGGGAATTTCTGCTTCTCCGTGTCTTTCTTCTGTAAATGCCTGAGAGAGAACTCTTTATTATTTCAATTCTCGCTCTTTTTCGCTCTCTTTTCACTTCCTGAAACATAGCTGGACTACGAATCATATATTATTATCGTCCTGCAGTCTTTGTTAAAGGATTAAAATCGTTAATGGACGTCAAAATTCCGACTGCATTCTGATCATCGACCACAATTTACCAATTCATCCCTGATGAAACCAAGAGTCAGACAATGCTGACTCTTCGTCAGCCAGTATTCGCCACATTCTGCTGATTTCCCGTTTCGTCGAAAATCGAGTAGTTTCTGATCTTCCCATTACGGCATCACCGACCTGGGCGTCAGCTGGACTAAGTAGCTATTAACACCAAAATTTACGTTGTCATAATCTTCTCACTGAGACAATCCTTGACCCAGAGAGTAAAGTCAGCATATTCTGGGTTTATGGAAAAGTGTCGCCCACTTTCTGCCCTTGGCTTTCGGTGGTTCCCTCAGCTCTCAGCTCTAAATTTGAACTTTAATGGTTACAGAATATTGCCAGAGACCTGATTTAGTGAAAGGGAGGCGCTGGTTTACAGGTTAGAAGGTGAAGTGAAAGAGAGAGAATTTATGTTCCTATATTTAGCTATATTTGATAAGCCTGTACTTACCTATCTTTTTTTTATATCAAACAGCTGTATTAATGAGATTTTTACTCTGATTACGAGAGAGAGAGAGAGAGAGAGAGAGAATGTATGTTCCTACATTTTCGCTGTACTACTTGAATATGCTTGTACTTATCTATTTTTTTTATATCAAAGCAACATTTTCCCGAAATGCATGTTCTATTACTAGAGAGAGAGAGAGAGAGAGAGATCCATTAGAAGTTAATTAGGCAATTCATTGCATGTATATATACGTAATCAACAAGTAACAGATGATGCGGAATTCGAATTTTAATAATAAACAATCTTCTCGCCGCAGTCACCTCAGCTCTTATGGATTAATTAATTAAGCAATTTGTTAAGATTCACGCGTTAATATTCCTCGAGGGATTTCACGCATAACATCAAGGGTTTGCTTACATTACGTGTCTGACTGAAAAATAACAGATGGGTACCATCGCCTACTACTTTTTGCTAGTATGAAGACGATTTGGTATATGTAAGTAGGTTGATTGAATTTATCTGATCTGTAAGAATGAATCCATAATATGATTATTCAGAACCACAAGGCTACAACCGCATCTCTCCCTCTACCCAGGCGCGCGTTTATGTATTTACAGAAACATTGGTGCCCTGAGGGAACTGCAAAAAACCTTCTGACCGTAATATTTCCCGTAATATGAAAACGTTTCTCCATGTTGGATGCCGTCAGTATAGTTTTGACGGCTGTCATCCGAATTCGCGTTGTAATTAGCCTTCAACAGATTAACTCACTTTTTTGCAAACTGCCAATTCAGTTCTTTTTCATGTTGGGCTTTTATTGCCTCCGTTTCATCTCTGATGCAGTTTTGCTCGCTCTTTGCAGCTGTGTTAAGTTAGAGCCAAAGTTACATTCACAGATTTGTATTTATAAATGTCCCACGTCCATAGGGATGAGGTATATCCGATCACTTTTGGGGGGTGGTTTCCACCTCAGTATTACGATAAACAACAGAATAAAGGAGAAAATAAAGTACTCTTCATAACTTAGATAAGAACGAATGACTTCAATCATGGAAGCCAAAGAGAGGAAACATCGTGATTGATGCTTCATTGGTCGGTTGTCTTCGGGAGGAGGCAGCTGCTCCGGGATGCTCCATCATTTCATCGGAAGTTTTCAGAAGAATTGAAAAGGGAAACAAATCAAATTGGAACAGACAACTGCAGACTTCTGCTACCACGACCGAAAGACTCGTCATATCAGTCACAGATCTCATTTATTGTGTCCGTGGGTATGTCATACAGCAGTCTTCGTAATTGTAGAATATCTATGATATTACTAAGCAGGGGGTGATACCCACATACTTCTAAATCATACTATATTTATGAAAAATATGGTAGATTCAGGTAACCACGATAATATAGTTCAACTATCTGACCGTTTGAGGAACAAGCCGCGATTGCGCAATAGATGAAATAGAGTATCGAAATTTGCTGACAGTGTAAATCAACGTCATTCATCAATGTGTGGCTCTTGTCACCGATAACGAGTGAGACTTTGATCTCGCGTCAAAGGCCTCTAAAAATGTCAGTAACTATAGTTTCACAGAAATGTTTTGCTCTTCATTACTAAGAAGAGTCAGTGTCTATCCTGGTCCTTCGGATGCCCATCTTATCCTTCGTCTACTTAGTGTCTCAGTCTGTTCCCTAATTAGTTGCTTTTGTCTCATCTGGCAATTACTTGATCTATTTCTTCTTTCTGTTTCAAAGGCATCGCTTCGATGTGTTGAGTATAGTCATTATTAAACATGTGCTTGATATTGCTTTGATGAGTCAGGGTTTTATTTTGATTGCCATGAACTGCCCGCTGGAATATTTAAATTTGTGTGTTTGTATATATATATATATATATATATATATAGTATATATATATATATATATATATATATATATATATATATATATATGAATAATTATCACATCACTGTGATTCGTATAAATCATTCGAGCTACAAATGTCCTTTTATATCTAATTCGCTCTACCTTGGAATTGTTATATTTACACATATGTACCGAGGGGAATTTTTTTTAGTTGATAATAATTTTGTCCCCTTCCCCTCATGGGATCGAACCACCGTCCTGCGGACAGGCACGAAATCAGGACCGACAGTGACATTACCGATTAGGCTAACAGTGAGGCTATAAGTTCATACTGAGGGTTCTAACCTTACAAATCACCGTCGAACTCGGTTTTTCATAATTAAAATCGATATTAAACCCCCTCTACCATAATAGCCAATTCAAATGGTTAGACGCACGTAGCCATATTATGAATAAACTATCACATTACCGTGATTCATATAAATAATTCGAGCTACAAATGTCCTTTAATATCTAATTTGCTCTACCTCATAAAAAATATAAGTATAATATTTTTTTTTCACTTCTTGGAAAATCAAGACCACCCACTCCAACTCACAGCAGCCGTGTCTTCCCCTTTCCTAGTAATTAAGAATTGGATATGCAGTTTATCTTACTTCGCTCCTCCCCCTAGATATTCCGCCTCTCCTACAGTTAATGATGCCTCATTGTTGTCTTTTTCCACCTGGTGCTGTCGTCAAATTTTAATTCCAGGCAAAACTGTCAACATTGGAAAAGCCGGTGCCCAGATGTGAAAAAAAATACAAAGAAATATGAGAGGTAATAAGGCGGCTGTAGCAGCGAGTCAGGCTCTCTCTTTAAGACGTTTTATTCCTATAGCAGACTCCATTCTATTCACACCGGTGTGATCTCTCGGTCAGACACCTCCTTATCACTTTCCGGGGGCCGGGTTGAGACCTTTCTCCCCTTAAGCTCATCACCCACGCTCGTCTCTACTCAAGATTACAATGGTCAAACACAAGATAGGTTGGTTATGAAATTGCCTGACGCACAATTCTTTTCCTTCCTTAATTACTGTCTGCTTTCATATATAACTCAGATTCACCTTTACATCTCCCCTTCAGAGAATAAGTGAAGTAAAGAATTTGTGACTTGTAGCTAGAAAAGTTTCTTTTATATTGCTAACTTGTACAATCTCTGCCTTACGCAAATATCAATTACATTTAACGCATTTTAGATCGAGAATTTCAGTACATTCTTAATTTGCCAAATTAGGAGAATGCCAGACGTTGTGACCTCACTCATGTTCCACAGTGCCAAAGTGATCCATACACGCCACCTATTTCCAAGTCCCAGGGTGGAGAATTGAGCAGCTGCTGATAACTGTTATTATTTTATGAATGGTGGATAATTGACAAATTTATTCCTTTAAATTCCAGGTTCTTCATCAAACGGAATTTACCAGTTTCTGGGGACATAGCGGCACTATTTGATTTTAATTAATGTAACGTCAGTGCCACAGAGCTAGTGCCTTCAGCTCCTCTGCAAACTTCTTCTGATTGACATAATAATCTTAGTTAATCTAATTTTGCATTTCCCTTAAATCCATAATTTTTAATATTTTTCCACCTTTTCTCTTTTGTTACTTGCAATGGTACCCAGTCTTGTCATCAGATGTCAGTTAATTTTAGAATAAATGTTAAGCCTCGCCCAGCCACACATGAATAACAAAATAGATATATAGTATCTATATATATATATATTATATGTATTATATATATATAATATATATATATATATATAATATATATATATATATATATATATATATATATATATATATATATATATTATGTAAAAAAACACAATAAAATATTGCTCCTTTCCATAGCAAGTTAGGATTTAAAGAAAGTTGACTGATTTTTCATTTTCGACAGCAAAGTCAATCTCATTCAATCATGACAGATTACCTTCAGATTGATACTGTCGCCATACGGTGCTACTCTTCTCTCGTGGTGCTCGATCCTGTTATTTTCCGGGCTTAAAAAAAATCTTTAAAAGAAGTGATGTTGTTTCCTCTTTATTTATTTATTTATTCATTTATTTTGTGTGTCAGTCCATGCAAGTTAGCCCCAAGCAAATATATCTGAGTGTAGGAGAAGTACCACAACTGCCTTGAATTTACAAGCAGAGGAGGGGCATGAGCAAAAGCGTGGTTTCCTTTTGCTCCTGGATATTTACTGCTTCCTTTACATGCCCGAAGAAAGGAGAAATACGGGTGTGCATAAAAACCCAAGAAGCGCTTTCGAGTCTATGTGGCCTTCTGGGACTGTCAAAGGCGGTTCTGGGATTGTCATCAACATCGAGATGGTTTGGCTACGACCAGCTTTGTGGCAAAATTCCATGTAGGAATTACAAAAAATAAATCAAATAAATAAATATACTTCCTTAACATACTTTTTCTTAAAGAGATAACCCATTTTACCGGTGCAAAAAGTAAAAAGACAGCTTTACTGCATTTATCATTTATCAGTGTATTTATTTAATTGTTATAATGTAATGTATTAAAACTTACTGCATCATTAATGGCGAACTTTCTTGAACTTTATTGTAGGAATTTTTGGGTTACTGTCCAGAACGATAAAACCGTTTTTACTGAAAAAAAGTTACAATGCTTTCCCTTAACACTCCAACAAAATTAATTTAGTATAAAATTCCATTACTTGCGTCAGAAATCCTAATGAGTTATGTGTTCTAACAGGAACTGAGCATCAAACATATATGTTTTTGCTTACCTGGCGATGAGGAATGTAAGAACTCCACGAAACATTCCATGAGGAGAAATACACGAAGGGAACGGACAAAATTAATTCTTGTGGTGATATGAGATTCCATGACGCCCAGAGCACTTAATTAATGAATGAAGGGTGTGAAATCCCAGCGCCATTTAAAAGAAGCAATTTATTTAAAGAAAGTTCTCATTGGACCTTAAACTACGCGGTGAATAAATGGCGTCCACCAATAGAGGCCACATGAAGGGGTCCTCCGAAATGGACGGAAAATAGTGATGATGGTGATGACGTTTGATGGTGATGGCGGACAGACCCATATTTCCGCAGCTCGGGATGTGAAATGGAATACAACCTGAATTTCTTCAACCCTAGTGGCCTTGCAGATTTATTTTCATTTTCTCTCTCTGTGTATTTGATTTTATGTTTTTCAAATGCCTTTAAATTTGTGAAATATAACGACTGCTTTTCATATGACAAATTTCCTTAGTGTTTGGAACATTTTTCCATAGCTGAGCAAAAAAAACTAAACAAAAAAAATAGGATGTGTGGTATTCTCTCTCTCTCTCTCTCTCTCTCTCTCTTTCTCTCTCTCTTCTCTCTCTCTCTCTCTCTCTCTTCCAAAGTATTTCTACATGCCAAACTGATATACATTATTGAAATGGATATACAAGACTGATGCTGATGTTAACAATAAGGGTAATTATAATGACTATGGCAACGGTGATAGCTCTTAAAATTCCCTTCCGTTCCGAAAATAAAAATCCTGTTTTGAAATCACTGCATTTGTAGCGAAAAAAAAAAGTTGTTTCCCGATAGAACGCCAAAATTATTTCATTACGCTGCCCCTTGTAATTATCTGAGTAAAAAAAAAAAAAAAAAAAAGAAAAAAATAGTTTTGTTGAAATAAATTTTCTTGCAGCGTCGAAATGAAGGATTCAAATATTTATTTCATATTTTTAATTTTTTTTATTTTATAGAGATGATTGTTTTTAATAAGTTGTTCAAAATCTCATGCGTTCATGGAGTGACTGACTTTATTTAGTTCGAGAGAGAGAGAGAGAGAGAGAGAAAGTTACAAGGAGTTACAAGGCTTAGGATGTCTCAAAGATTGTTAGTCCATCCGGGGTGACATCGTGTGCTCACTATCTGTAGGAGCAGGTTTTACTGTGGCATTCACAGTGTCCTAATGATGTTTTGACTAACTTTCTTTAGACTCTTCCACACTGTTTGCTGTTTACAACTTCTGGTGGCAGTTTATCCCACGTCTCACATAAATTGAAGGAAAGCAAATCAATTACCACTCTATGTTTCTACCTATCATCAATATCCCAATCATATCATATACTGGTATAAAAAATAAAACACCTTATAAACAATTTAAATAAAAAAAATTATTATAAATTCAAAATTTTATAAGTGAAATTCACAATATCAGGGAAAATTACTGTTACTTGAAAACAAAGTAAAGTTTAATTAATTCTTGATCAAATTAAGTAAAACTAAATAAAAAATAAATATATCAACAAAATTCAAGAAAATTAATTCAATTGAAATTCAAAAGTGTTAGGCAATAATTGAAAATTTGTAATTAATTTACAAGTGCTAAACAATAAATAAAACTTGAAAAGAATTCTAAGTAAATGCAAATTAATTCACAATGTTAAATTTAATTAAATGTGCAATGATTAAGCAATGAATAAAAACTAAGTCAATTAAATTGTTGAATGTAAATGAAAACTATAAAAACAAAACAAAAAAAGCAAATTTCAATAAGAAAATGAACAAGTGCACAAACAATGGAACAAACACAAACACAAAAAACAAGCAATGTGTAAAAGTGTAAATGTTTCACTCAAAACATTGTAACCATCAGTTTTTACCAAACCTTCATAACCAACCCCTGTTATTAGTTATTAGTTTTACCAAACCATCATAACCATAAATATTAGTTATTAGTTAATCACTGTTCCTAACAGTTTATTAGCTGTTAGTTATTACCTAACCGTTATTAGTTGCAACTAATAAAATCATTATTCATAAACACACTTTACCTTTTTGGTATACCAATTTCTTTCTTTCTCTGCTGCAGGCTTGATTCCACACTTTCACAAAACCAGGCGCCGTTACGAAACAATGTTTGTTCAGATTCCACAAAGAAACTAAATGAAACTAAACAAACTCTAAGAAATATCAAATATGAAATTCTAAGTTACGAGTGACCAATTTACGTTACGTTAATATATCTCAAGGATGTCGCGTGGAGAGAGAGAAGAGAGAGAGAGAGAAGAGATGTTATCGCCTTGCGGTTCTAAGATATAATGAAATCTTCTTCCTTTACGGAAACTGGACAGGGAAGATGATGAGACAAAAATTTCCAGAATCTTCGAAATCTGATGCAATCTTCATAAAGAAATGGTGGTAACATGCACGTGGTTTCGATCAAAGACATACGTGTACGAGTCCAGTCTGTTGAAAAAAAAAAGACAGTGTATTTGTCTCGATCGACTGAAGCAGAAAGGACTTATCTCATACGATGACAGATTCTCCAAAACACAAATGAAGACTTGTTAGCACGCTTATACAAAACACGTTGACAGATTTAAGAAGCAAACGGATCTCGCAGACCCTCTAATCTTAAAGTATTGACATAAAAGCGGAAACAATCATAGCTTCGAAAAGACAAAGAAAATCTCTCTCTTTTACGTTATATATATATTCTTTTACAACATGTAATGCGAAATCTGAACAACACACACATATATATATATATATATATATATATATATATATATATATATATATATATATATATATATATATATGCATATATATGTATATATATATATATATATATATATATATATATATATATATATATATATATATATATATATATCATATATATGTATATATATATATATATATATATATATATATATATATATATATATATATATATATATATATATATATATATATATATATATATATATGTAACCGCTGCCCCGGGGAGTCTGATAACGGTGCCCAATCTACGCCCCTTGGATGAAGGACTTCATGTAATGTTGCAACAACCTGTATGAAGATCCAACAGGATTGCAGCCAGAAGGATTGATTGGGGAGAGGGTATCACATAGTTGTTGTTAACTACCCTCTTTCTTCACCCGGCCTATTAACGAGCTAACGACCGTTGTCAACGATCTTCAACGTCTCTTGTTTTTTAAATTTACCTCTGTACTTGTCGTAACTTATTGTTCATTTGGACTGAAGATGAACCCAGGGAAGGGTTCGAAAGCTTTCTGTAAAGTCTTCAAATTTATACACGGACTTTATACCTTTGTATTATTGTGGACCCTTTAGAACAATTCAACTTTATTATAATAATATATTAATTTTTTTATTAACTTTCTGCATTTCCCATTACCCTCTGTTGCTTCTTCCCTATGAACCCCATACTCTTTGGAAGCTTCAATTTCAAGTCAATGGTGCCTTTGGTGGGCTAGTTCCATATGAATAGGATCCATCTTCTGAAATAATAAAATAATAATAATAATAACTAAATATTTTTGAATAAATAAAACTGTGAGCGAAGTAAGAAATACATTACTGCTCGATTGGAGTTTCCTCCCACCTGAATAAACATGAGCTAACTCTTTTGAAATGTTAAGTGAGGCCTAAGTTTGGAAATTTGAATTTCTATAACTGCTGAGAGACATTTCCTGACTTGCTTTCCTCACAAAATCTCCAGAGAGAGTCCTTTTGTTTACATTTTGAAAGGAGACAAGTAAAATATTTTCAAATTTTTTTATGTTTCACGGTAAAGACTATAAATTTTAAAACGCAAGTCATTCGGTACAACACTCGAAGGATAACAGCCTTTTTATTTTTGGTATGTTCTCCCTGTTAGGAAACCCATAGTCTGATTTTTTACAAAAAGAAAATATTTTTAGAGGAGAATTCGTGAAAGACAAGGCAAGCCGTATAATTGTTATCGTACGTCAGTTTAATCTCAACAGAATATGCTAAGGTGATATATACAGAACATTTTCGTCAGAGATTCGCGAAACGACGTCATTATGTTCTCTACCAACCGTCACTATAAATCAAAAGGGAGTGACGTAGATGAAAGTGGGATTCGTAAGGAAATTGGAGGTTGTGTCAGAGGTAAGGGCTGCAAATTGGCATGGTGATCATCCACCCTCCAATCGTCAAACATAACAAATTGCAACTCCTCTAACCCTAGTAGTTTTTTGTTTTTTTTTTATTTCCGGAGGCATGGCACGCACCCTCACTCTACCGCATCAGGTGAGAAACTGAAACGCTACTGGTCATACCTGATGGTTTTATACAGCATTATACGTTGTACAGAAAACTCGATTGCTCCGTAGAAACTTCGGCGCATATTTTACTTGTGTTTCTTGAAATGAATCTTTCCTGCGCGAAAGCATTGTTGGGGAAGTTATATCTGCAGAGCCTGAGGTTAGCGTGGAATGGAAGGTCGTTGTTACGAAATTTGCGACCGCAGAGGCGAGCGCTCTCCTTATCAGTGACGGCTTTCAAGCCAGTAAAGTTAGTTATCTTTCGAGAGAGAATATTAGATTTTTCTTTGTGGGGAAAGGATTGGAGGGGGGAGCTTAAAGGAGTGGATGAAGGCTAGGATTGAATACTGAAGGAAGATAGAAGAATTGTGTGTGTGTGTGTGTGTGTGTGTGTGTGGTAGTGCTAGAGTTGCTATAAATTAGAGCGTTTTCCGTCTTTGTCTTATCAAAGTAAACCGTTTGGTAATTTTACAGTGAATAAGGAGGAGGAGCAATGGATATTTCGCTCTTCCAGCCAGTTACATAATTCAAGGCTTAGTTTTATAATTATTATGTTAATCTTATTATTATTATTTTATTATTATTATTATATTACTTACTATTTTTTTATTTTTTTTTATTATATTTTTTTTTTTTGCTCTATCACAGTCCTCCAATTCGACTGGGTATATTTTATAGTGTGGGGTTCCGGGTTGCATCCTGCCTCCTTAGGAGTCCATCACTTTTCTTACTATGTGCCGTTTCTAGGATCACACTCTTCTGCATGAGGCCCGGAGCTACTTCAGCCTCTAGTTTTTCTAGGTTCCTTTTCAAGGATCTTGGATCGTGCTAGTGCTCCTATGATTATGGGTACGATTTCCACTGGCATATCCCATATCCTTCTTATTTCTATTTTTCAGATCTTGATACTTATCCATTTTTTCCTCTCTTTCTCTTCAACTCTGGTGTCCCATGGTATTGCGACATCAATGAGTGATACTTTCTTCTTGACTTTGTCAATCAAACGTCACGTCTGGTCTGTTTGCACGTATCACCCTATCCGTCACCTGATACCATAGTCCCAGAGGATCTTTGCTTGATCGTTTTCTATCACTCCCTCAGGTTGGTGCTCGTACCACTTATTATTATTATTAATATTATTATTATTAATATTATTATTATTATTATTATATTATTATTATTATTATTTTTATTATTATTATTATTATAATTATTATTATTATTATTAAACCTGTTCATATGGAACAAGTTTACAAGGGAACAATGACGTGAAGAGGAATAAACAGAAATATTTTGAGTCTATATAATTAAACGAAATTATTGATTGATAAATATCTCCTATATCATGGCATTTAATGACACCCCTTCGCATCATTTGACATAATATTCAGATCACCAAAATAATTATTAACACATTACCGTGAAAGAGGAGACTTGATGACATTTTACGCATGTAAATCGATATTTTCCTCTTCATTAACAGGAAAGTCTAAAGACTCCACGTTATAGAGCAGTGGGTTGTTTGAATGGCATTCCATAATGAAAGAGTGAAAAATGATATCAGTTCGCGCTCATTCTTCATCCAAGGAAAAAATGAAAGCGAACGAGAAAGCCTCACGATATATTGCGGAATTTTTTTCCCCCTTCGCTCAGTTATTTATTAGTAACCGTCTGTATTACCTTCGTCGCAGCGGAGGCAAATAAAACTTAGCCAGCATTTGTTTAATTCTGTTTATAGAAGTCGAGCGTGAATGATACTAATGGCCCAGGGAAACGGTTCCTAATATGAAAGATATATGTGAATGAGCTAAAGTAAATTCTCTCAGCCTCCTTATCGGTCGACGCGAATGACCTTCGACCTGAGATTAAAGGTCATTCGTTAACTTGGAGCGACAACATTACCTGATGAATATCGAATATCATCAGTTTTCGATCAGACAATTTGAATCCGAGCTTCATTTTCTATCGGGAGCTGGCCTTTCAGACCTCAGACAGTTCAAAGCATATTTCTCGATTGTTTTTTTTTTTTTTTTTTTTTCTTTTAGTTTTCTGTCAAAGAAAACTGTTGTGATGGCTATTTGTTTCACCGTCCGTCGGCACTTTTTTTATCAGCACTCAGATCTTAAAAGCTACTGAGCCTAGAGGGCTGCAAATTGGTATGTTGATCATCCACCCTCCAATCATCAATTGTCCCAAAGTGCAGCCCTGTAGCCTCAGTAGGTTTTATTTCATTTGAGCTTAAGGTTAGCCATAATCGTACGTCTGGTAGCGTTGTAGGTTCCATAAACACAGGCCAACACCGGGTGGCGGCTGAAAGTTTCATGGGTCTCGGTTAAAAGCTTCATTGGACGTGGCTGCAAGCTTCATACAGCATTATACGCCACACAGAAAACTCGATGGCGCCGGAGAAACGTCGGCGCATTTTTTTCCTTGTTTACACATTCATTTTTCTTCGCAACTAATCTGGGCACTGCTCAGCAGATAGTAAGTACACTCATTGCCGTAGATGTTGAAAGATTCCTTTGACAAAAGAAAACTTTTGTGAGGATATGAAAGTCAGTCAAGGCCTGTATAAATTTGATCCATTAATTTTTGCCTCTCTCTCTCTCTCTCTCTCCTCTCTCTCTCTCTCTCTCTCTCTCTCTCTCTCTCTCTCTCTCTTTTATGAATGCCAAAATATCTTTTAGAAGCTTCGTGAAATTAAAGTCAATGGCCCCTGTGGTAGGCTTGTTCCATATGTATAGGGCTCCACTTCTGATTAATAATAATAATTATGATGATACTAATAATAATAATAATAATAATAGAGTACTTAGGAAGCAGACCCTCTCTCAAATTATACTTTAATAAAAGTAATTGCTACTTCAGCAGCGTTACACTTGTAGAGATCTTCACTATTCTACGAATAGCGGCTTTTTCCTTGCTACTTAACAGGCTAGTACCATAGTCATCAAAGTCATTAACGAAGAGGCCAAACCTTACGGCCTCACTGGTAATGAAAAATAGTACGGCTCCATCGACGGATAAAGAGGTTGTATCTGATATAGTATACAAGTTTGTCTGTGCTGACGAGCAATGTCA